>NW_007727918.1:295841-308406 GCF_000696425.1 Galeopterus variegatus
AGGGCTGCAATGAACATTGGGGAACAGGTATACCTTCGACTTGATGATTTCCATTCCTCTGAAAACACTTATTTTTAAAAATAGTGGTTTGCTGGCTGTATTTGGACTACAGTAATCCATAAACCTCTTCTATTTTGGGGGAATGTTTTGTGTGGAAAACTTACTTAAAAACATTTATTAAAAATTCACTCAAAAAGCAAGTGTGATGTTAGGACATTTTACATAAGAGGAGGCTTTTCCAAAGTGTGATCAAAGAGTAAAGGCCAGAAGCATTAGGGCTACTGGAGACAGACAATCTTACAGTCAATAGTTGGCTTCAGACCAATTATGAAAAGATTGTAATAACTTTTGAAAAGCAGCATGAGAACCTGCTGGAGACAGCCGGTGGCTTTGGGGGACAGCTGTTTTAAATGCACAGAACAGCATGGAGAATCTGGAGTGGTAATTCTCAAACGTTAGTGTGATTGCAAACGCGTAGCATACTTGTTAAAAATATAGATCGCCAATCTACATCCACAGTCTTACTTAGTAGCCTGGTGGGGTGTCCAGACATCTGCATTTAACAAGCATCCAGATGATGCCAAGTTAGGAGGAGTGTGGGGCCCCACCTGCCGTGCACTAGTCCAGAGTGAACTGGCAGAATGAGGAAGCAACTGGCCGGAGAGGCGACCTTAGAGAGCAGCAGCAGCTCATGGTAAGAGAAAGGAAGGGAGGAGATGGGGGATTGACTTAAGTTAAAGAAATCGTGGACCAGACTATTGCTCTTGGGTTTGGAGGAGAAACGGGGGACAAAAACTTGGATATGTGTGGAGGCAATGGAGGCAGCATTTTATAACATGTTGGTGAAACATTTGTAAGATATAGTTTGGAATATCAAAAGGGCTCTTTGGAGTAAAGGCAAGTTGTGAGTTTACATTCTTCAGGGGCGGTTTCCCCTCCAGGGGGCAGTGGGTGATCTCTGCGGGGAGTACAGGAGAGGCGTCTTCATATTTAGGCTCCTCAATGGTCCCGGCCATGTCTCGAAGGAGGTGGCCCATTGTGTCCGAGAGCTTGTTCTGTGTATTGTCTCTGTGAATTCCTTACCTTTAAATACGTTTCTCCTCTCACTTCATACAGGAACTGGCACTCAGTTCTCTTCAGGATGGCTACTGTGGAACCACTCACATGAATCCTCAAGGCTGGAAATGCAAATAGATAACAAAAACCTTATCCATTTTGAAATCTATTATATGGTCTCAGTTGTTTCCCCTTGATTCAGGATATCAAGAACACCTGAAACAAATATCCTAAATCAAGGAGAAACAAACATGGCTATTTTAGTGAAAGAACACTTAAAAACAACATCAGTGAGATAAATATTACACACGTGAAGAAAGAGGGTCTGGCACTGGTTTTCGGGGTTCTGAGTGTCGGGGCTCCCCAGGTTTCACTACACAAATCTCATTCCAGCTCAGAGTGTTAGCCTGTGGGACCCAGTTTTGTACTGGCTTGTAGTGCCAGCTTGGGGGTCAGAATTTGGTTTTGGGTTCCCATGTAAAAGTTCCAATCAATAGCTGAAGTGTTGGGGGCAAGGTGGAGACTCAAGAGAGAGTTTAAATTTCTCAAATTTTCCTCTTCTGGGACACTGTTATCCTTCTGGCAGACAAGTGGTGAGGGCATCCCCACCCACAGGGCCACTACAGCATACCACGTTTCCCACTATTGTGTGTGCCCAATAGCCACGCCACAAACCATAACTATAGTAGGGAGCAATGACAACCCCAAGTTGTGTGCCTGCCATGTACCTAAGGATTGCTAAATGCTTGATGTAACATATCCAAAATCCTTCTAGAAACCCTCCCAGCAAGGTTAGTATCCCATCCTTAATTTATATCTTCATCTTTCTGAGGCCTAGAAAGATCAGGCAACTTCCCCCACAACTTACACAGGCAGTGGTTAGCCTAGTTAGAACTTTACCCCAAGTCCATCTGACCCCAACGTTATTATTTTCTTTACACCATGATTTTCCAGTACAAACTAGCATCAGATTATTAGTAGCCTACCAAAACACCATCCTGCCTCTTGTGTTTTTGTAAGCCCCACCATCATCTAGCAATGCGTTTTTCCTCTCTCCTATATATTTCTATTACTATGCTATCACTGTCATCAATATTTATTGAGAATCTACCGCATGCAGCACACTGTGCCCTATATGCCTTTGCATATAATACCTAGACTTTTTCTTTACTAAAATCAATTTCCACAAAAACCAAATGAAAAGGAAGTAGGAATGGGAATGTGAACCAGGGTATATAGTCCACATCTAGCTCACTGAATTTTTTTTTTTTTTAACTTACATGGATCTACGCTAAATTTCATGATTATTCCAGGTAGAATGTGCATGAATTCATTGCAAATGAACCAAAGTACAGAAACAGCCTAAAACTGAGCAAAAAAGGAAAAGTAAAATAATTATCAGCAAACAACAACAACAAAAGCAAATGTAGCAGGGACTGGATTGACACAGGCTCATGTTCGGCCAACGGGAAGGTCTTTCTACTTCTCACTGGTATTTTTATCTCCTTTTGTGCATTTTATCCTGCAATCCCTCTGTCAGAACACAGAATCTTTGTCCTCTAAGAAAATCACTCTCCCTTCTTACGGAGGCCAGTGGATTCCATCCTAGAGGCTGTGTTGACGGTATCTCCAAACAGGCAATAACGAGGCATCTTGATTCCCACAACTCCAGCAGCACAGGGACCTGACATGAAGGGCAGAAAGCAGGAAGTGGAAGCAATGAAAACCGCAGAGTGGACTTACAATGGGTAAGCTTCTTCTCGGGATCACAGTGCTGAACACTTCATGTCATGGAGAAGTGAGGGAAAACATGAAATGTGAGCTGACTTTTGCTTTAAATGGATGCATCTAACAAGGGAAGCATCATTCTTCAATGCATGCTTCCGGAAAGTACATTTGCACGAAGCAGAAAGTATCCAGAGATTTAGGTCACAAAAGTGGGCAGTCTTTCTTAATATTTTTATTAAGAAAGCTCTCAGGTAGGACGAAGGCGATCCTACTGCTTGCTTACTGTGCCAAGCCACAAACCCTGAACTCCACATTGCTGGAGGGCACCACAGTCTTGAAGGTTCAATGGCTCAAGTTTTATTTTTATTTTAGTGTGGCACTTCTGGGATTGGTGACCTGATGACAAAAGACCCAGAAGACAAGCACTTGGCATAATGTTCCCTAAGTATTTCATGGGACATAAATTTTTTTAGTTTTTCTAACATTTTTCTTTCAACAAGGCAATGTAACTTTTATGGTCTTTGAAGAGACCCACTTTTCTGCTTTCCGTTCTGATTAGTTGGTGCACGGAGGAACATATGGTTCCCATTTGCTAAGATGCTCAGCTACATACCAGAGTGAACTCCAATGCGAATCCAGATTGGGAGGCCAGGAAGATGCTCCAGCTCAAAGGTCCCCATGAAGCTGAGAATCTCCAAGGCCATCTTGGCAATGTCTACTGCATGCCGGTTGCCATTTCTCTTAGGCAACCCACTAGCCACCATGTAGGCATCACCAATGGTTTCCACCTGCAGAAATAGTTTCTCATCAGTGGCTCTGTGTCCTTCGAAAGGCACAGAAATTAAACACAAGCAGTTAAATACATATCAAACACAAAAGGTGTTTTGGGAACTCAGGATGAGCATAGACCTGTACACTTTTTCTGGGGGCCAGTTCAAGACCAGTTTTATGCTGATTTCTTCAAGGTTTTTATAGTTTGGTTAAATGGATGA
This sequence comes from Galeopterus variegatus, assembly GCF_000696425.1. Taxonomy (NCBI): domain Eukaryota; kingdom Metazoa; phylum Chordata; class Mammalia; order Dermoptera; family Cynocephalidae; genus Galeopterus; species Galeopterus variegatus. The sequence continues at coordinate 299,618 of NW_007727918.1, forward strand.
TAAAATAGCCGTAAAGAATTTTAACCATATAAAAGTACTTTATAATTATATAAATTGTCCAGATGTTGTGACAATTCTATAAATGTTTAAGTAATCTGAATGGTTTTATGTCATTTTAGGAACACTTGTAATTACCAGAAAAGCCATCATTAGCAGCCATCCTTTTCTACATACTATTTGACAAAACATCGTTGTGGGTTCCTCTGAGACATAATACACATTATTGTAGTGTGTGTTCTATTTATTATAACTCTAGTGTTTTCTCTGTTTCCTTTGAAATCAGCCTAAACACTCTCTTTTGGAGGTGATTTGAGAGTATGCCATTTTCTCTAAAATTAGCACCCCAAATTCATTCCCATTGAACTTTAAGGTCTTTCTTTTGTGTTGCTTCTTAAAGTTAAATGGTAATTCTGACTTCTGACCTTTTCTAATTCTTCCACTTCTCTTCACTTTTAGCTTGGATTCAACCACCAATTCACTAAATGTTAAATTAGAGAGGACTAGGGACAGCCAATTCAGGCTCTGATGACTTTGGTCTGTAGTGCTGTTTCAGCCTGTTAGGTAAAGTGGTTTGGTTACCTTGTAGACATCATGGTGATCAACAATGTGGTCAAAACTTTTATAGATGTCATTAAGCATGTCCACCACTTCCATGGGGGTGCTGTATTTGCAGATAGTAGTGAAACCTACAATGTCACTGAAGTAGATTGTAACTTCCTCATATAGTTCCGGCTCCACAATGCCTTTTTCCTTCAGAGACTTTACCACTAGCCTAGATGAGGAGGGGAAAAAAGTGCCTTCAATTTAGTATTTTTCTTGTCTTACATAAATCTTTCAGAAAGAAGGGCTGTGACTTAACATGGTGAACCTTGCTAACAGATTGCTGCTGACACAGACAGAATTAGTATAGAGAGTAGATATCTTAGAAAGTCTCCCCAGGAGAAGAAAAAAATTCTATTTTAATCTGTTTCAAAACTCCAAGGTTTTTGAGTATTTAAGTGATATCTGGTTCCTACATGCAGTCTTAAGTTTATCTACCCTTTTGCTATAAGTATTTCTTTTGATTCTTCTAGTATTGTTCATGCCTGTTTTAGTTTTACTTTGTAAATGTAAATAACATAAATAATCGAAGTGAGTTACGCCAGAGTCATGGTGTATTGTAGCTATTGAAGAGACTCGTGCTATACAACCTTTGACAATCCGCTAAAAACATCTACCACCTGTGGCCAAAGTGGCACGTTGAACCAAGGCTGGGGAAAAGCTGAGGTGGGGAGCCAGCTGTTTGAAACAATTTGAGTGACATTATTGGTTAAAACCACTGATGAAGAAACCCTGAGAAGACAGCCAGATACCCAGGATGATGTTGTTGTCACAGCTAGGCATTCGAGGCCAGGCAAGGAGTTATGCATTATATAACTAGTAGTCATGGGGCTTTGATGGAAATTGCCATCTCTGAAGTCAACATGAGGGTTCCAGCCTGTTCCCAGGGTATACTCCCAGCCTGGTGCCAGGCACTCTGATGGAGGTGGGTTCTGCGTTAGGCTCTCTTCAGGCCCAGATGACTGAGTAGAGCGTCTGTGTAACTCCTATCTCTTGACTTAGGTTTTAGAAGAGGAACTGTTTCTTTATTTAGAAAACAGCTCATATGATCTCAAAATCTTTCCTTTACTCACGTAGAGCTGATATTCTAAATGGCTTAAAATAAAACCAACACAAGTAATATATAAAAGCCATAGTTGCCATATATAATAATAGCCACCATGGATGTTCCAGGCACAGTGCTAAGTACCTTTAGAGCCATCCTGGAAGGTAGATGGAAAACCAAGGCTCGGAGCTTTTAGGTATTGCCCAAGATTGTGTGTCGGTAGTAGGTGGTAAAACCATGCTTTGGAGTCAGGCCTTACTGACTTCAATTTCCATGATTTTACCCAAAGCTGGACTGCCTAGTTTATCCTTAATCTAATAGTACTGTTTATTATACTTTAATGAAAAGAGGACATTACTTCTCACTTGTGTACAGTTGTGGGCCAAGCCTATTCCCCAGCTCTTCACATTTAATTAATTAATTTTTAAAATTTTATTGGCAGCTGGCTGGTACAGGGATCGAACCTGGACCTTGGGTTATCAGCACCACCCTCTAAGCAACTGAGCTAACCAGCCAGCCCCTAGCTCTTCACATTTTATTTTCTTGCTTATCATTCCTCAGTTATTACCTGAGTACCAACCCTTACAAAACTTTAAACTGTTTGTGGATTCAATCTTCCTTCCTTCCTCTTGTGTCATGGCTGAATGTTGCTTCACAAAATGACGGTCAGCCCCCGGATGCCTCTGCGCTGAGACATCCAGTGCGTTTCCCTACCTCCTCCGCCAAAGACGGCTCCTACTTCTTGTAACTTGGCTTCTACTTGTCGAGAAAAGGAGAATGCAAAGGAACTAGCAGAGCCTGAAAGTGTCTTATAGCTCACATATCTTGCAAGAAAACTTTAATTTCCATTTTGAGATTGAGGAGAAACAGAGACTTGCCTAAAGTCATAGATGTAATGAAAGTGGCAAAGAAGTGTTGGGACCCAGGCCAGTTAACTTAAGTCCACAGTCCCCACTCCTTCTGTGGCACCACGCAACCATGTGAAAATTACCTCTTCTAGGTATTTAGAGTACACACCAGAACAGGGCCGAGCAATGTACATGCATTTTTAAACTGAATAATCTGTTGAATAATACGCAAAAAGAGACGATCCTATATAGATACAAAGAAAAACAATACTGGACAGACACGCTGAAAGTTTCAGCTTTAAGCTTTGAAGCATGGCCATGGGGTTGCAGGAAACCACAATGCAGGACTTGCCTTACCTTGGAAGCAACATAAAGTTAAGTCTGTCAGCTCTGTCCCTCTCTGCCTTGTACAGCTGCGTCCTTTCCTCTACCAGATGTTCCAGGTTTCGAGAATATAGCTGTAGACGGCGGATCAAGGTATCCATGTAACTTTCACTTTTCTGGTCATGAAAAAGGCTGTAGGTAGTAATAGATAAAGAGCTCTTATACGTGATTAAGAAAACATGAACATCCTGTAAAACAACAGGTAAATATGACGAACAGATAAGTAGAGAAGAAAAAATAAAAATGGCCAACAAACAAAAAAATGTAACCTCAAGAGAAGTAAAAAGCTAGAAATAAATATAAGATTAAAAATAACCCCAAATGTTAGAATCATGGTAAACCAATGCAGGAGAAGGAGGAAACAGGCATTGTACAAACTTCCTGGAGAACAATCTGGTAAATGTATCAAAAGCTTTAAGAATGCATATACCTAACAACTCAACATCTGTACTCCTAAGAATTACCTTAAGGAAACAATCATGAACATGTCTAAAGTTAACTACAAAGAAAGTGACAGCATCCTTTACAACAGCAAATCACCTAAAAGTGTGAGAAAAATGGAGTGAAACTATGATGATGCAATGGAATATTAATGTATTATTAAGTACGAATTATAATAGTTAAATGCGCAGAAAGATGCTACCTCTATATTAAATAAGTCAGTTTACAAAACAGCAAGAAATTATAATCCCAATTTTAGTTTTTGAAAACTGGTCATCATCTATTGAAAAATAGGTGATGTTTTTACTTTCTTGCTTGTTTATTCATATATTCTAAAAATTGTCATAATAAACAGTTTGTAATAAAGGAAAACCTTTAAAATGGTCTAGAAGTGATAAGTGGAAGTGTAAGAGAAGGACCAAGAAAAGCAAAATTGAACATTATCTTTTCAGGACAGCCAGGGTCCTAAAGCAGAAAACTTAACTCTGGATTACTTTGTTGACTGAGGAGACTTGAATGAGTCGCCAACTTTGCGAGATAATGTTGCTAACATATAAGGCACAACTGAAGGTGCTCAATAAATCCTAGCCATTTCATTATTACGGCAGTCACAATGATAAATGACCACGTCAGCTCTCAGGAGGAGATGGCCTACATCATAATCCTCTGGCACGGGGAAGGATATTTGCTTAAAATCCAATACATTTCTGAGTCCTACCCCAGACATACATGACTAAAAATTGTGGGATTTGGGATTAAGAAACATATTTGTTAACAAGCTCCTCAGGGGATTCTTACTTGAAACCACCAATACAGAGTCTAGTTGGTAGAATGCGTGAGGGAGCAGGTGTGGGGGATGAAGATGGATTATCTTACTGCATGATGAGTTTATTCATTAAAATGGTTTTCTCAGCTTTGACTGCATATTTTAATCACCCAGGGAGCTATTAAAACTCCTGATGCTAGCCTGCACTCCAGACCAGTTACACTGGACTCTCTATGGTAGGACTCTGAAATCAGCATTTTTTAAAGCTCAAGTGATTCCAATGTGCAGCCAAGTTTAAGAACCCATCACATTAAACGCTAAATATCAGGGGCCTAGTTTATCTTCATGAGTTTACATTTCATCTGTCGCACATAAAATCTCATCTGATCTTACTACAGGTCTGTGAAGGACAGAAAAGAGGGCAAGAACTGAGTCCTTTATTATTTCCTGCTCATTCCCGCAGCTGACAGCTCAGTGCTACCAACCAATGACCACGCTTCCATCAACTTCACTCTACCTCATCTCCAGCCCTGGGCTTTTAGCCTCATTAGGGGTCTGAATCTTTTGACCTAATGAGAACTACAGAAAGATCTGGAAGGAGTCATAGAAATCATCTTGATCAATCCGATTTTGCTAACCAGAAAACTGACACCTAGTGAGCTTACATTTTACCCAATGTCCCACAGCAAAGCTATTTTCAGATCCTAGCCTGGAAATTGAACCTTGTAATTCTTAATTCAGTGTTACTGTTCTCATTCTGCAGTATAGTGGCTGAAAACATGAGACATCTAGAGTTCAATCTTACTGGATAATTGTGTGTGTAACATGATTTTTTTTTTCTAACCCTGAATTATACTCTGATTCATGACACAAGTCTTAAATAGCTAGGTCCAAACTGGTGATTTTAAGACTTTAAGATCTTTTTTTTTTTTTTTCTTTTTCCAAAAGATGTCCTGTAAGGGGATCTTAATCCTTGGTTTGGTGTTGTCAGCACCATGCTCGCCCAAGTGAGCCACAGGCCGGCCCTAAGACTTTAAGATCTTAAGAAACATGCTATCTTAAGAATTATCTAGGGCTTTACAGATTCTCAGGACTCATGTTAGACTTCTAAGTCCTAATTACCTGCAGAGGGGTCTGTATTATTAACAGATAAATTGATGATCAGTCAGAATTTATTCTTTAATTAGACAGCTTTGACCTCGAGTACTTAACTTTTCAACTGATTATTTCCCTGAAAAAACAGTCTGTTCCCATATCGTTTTAGTTTTTATGAGACAGGTTTTGCAGTCTGAGATTTTTTATTAGAACAGGCATTCTCATTCTTAGGTGCCACTGAATGTCAGCTATCATTGAAAAATCTAAAATTAGTGATGAAATAAAAATTTCAGTAATACCCAAATATTTTGGCCAGTGTGTTCTCAATTTTCTTGAAATCTGGTCTCTTTTCTGGATCTTCCTCCCAACAGGTTTTCACGAGTAGATACACCTGGAAGAAAAAAATGGGTGGAGGGTAAAGTCAATCAAGATAGTCCTGTCCTATTTTCCTTCCTGAGGGGAGTAATTAAGGCAGGGAATATTTTAAAAACAGCTTCAATGCTGACAATGAGAATAAGGGATCCCCAGGTCCCTGCAGTTTCTGTCTTGGGCATCACCACCTGTGCTACCTTACCTGCCATTCCCTTAGGTGAAATTAATGAAAAATATACCAATTTTTGTGAGGCTGGGTTGATGCGAGAGAATAAATGCTTTAAGGGAGTGTGCAGAGTTTACGTAGGGAAGGGCAAAATACAGTGAGGATTGGTATGAGACAAATGACTCTAAGTGAGAATAAAAGCTCGACTGTCACTGGTTGTCAACCACGCTAACAGTAGAATCTCCTGGAGAAAGTTTACAAAATTTCTTTTGCCCAGCTCCGCCCCAAGAGAGTCTGATTTAATTGGCTTGTGAAGGGCTTTTGGAGGGTTCCCAGATTTAACATATAAAACTACAGGATACCCCATTAAATTTGAATTTCAGATATTTGTATAAGTATATCCAAATATTGCATGGGCAAAGGGCAATAGTATCTTTTTAGGTTCCCCAGGTGATTGTAAAGCACACCTGCAGTGAAGTGATGTGGAGAACAGGGACCGTTGGAGGAGACAGGAGGCGCCCGTGGACCCCTCATTTCATCTGCTAGCACTTACTTGCAGCTATTGTTTGATCAAAAAGCGTGGTGAAAACCATCTGTTTTACATAACGTTTGTTCACTCTGGCTAAAAAACAGGATCACAAGTGGTAGTAGATGCAATTCTTGTCCCTGTGATTTGCTGAAAGATTCCCTGGGAAGGGACCAAAGCCGTGGTTGCCTGTATTCACCACCCAATGATGCTCCTGCCTCAGTAAGTGATCTGCTGACTACCTCAGGGCAGGGTGGACAGAAACAGCTGGCAGGCGGGCTGATGCAGCGCCACAGAGTTATATGCAGGGTGCTTTTCCAGCATTGCTAAGCCGTTTAGTTTCAGGCCTGTATTCTACTGAAATCAGTTACTAGATATGAAATTTTATTTCTGATGGCTAATTCCAGAACTGTTTATGCAGATGAATTGAGAATGGTGATGGTTCGGTGTTGGGAAAATATAGGAAAATGGTCAGGACCCCTCAAATGTTCAGAATCTTGCTGAGCATTTGATATAAATAGGCACGTGCGCCCAGGTGTTCTTTGGTTATTGTCTAATGTAATTGCGCATGTGCACCCAGGTTTCCTGGGTTATGGGCTTAAGTATCAAACATGAGTGGCTCTGATCCACGGTGTTCCCTGCTCCTGGGTGCCCCTGGCGGGCCATGGGGAGGCTGCTACTGCTGCTGGAGGCTGTTGCTGCCAGTGCTCCCAGGACCTTCTGAGAGGCCACCGCTGCCGCTGGACCTGTGAGTTGCTGCTGCCGTTGCTGAGAGCTGAGCTCATGTTATCTGCCAATGGCTCCTGGGATCTGTCCCAGTTACCTAGCGTGGACCTGCATGTGAGGGGTCTGGTGACTCAGTCTGTACAATGGGTTTGAAGGGTCTGAGCCCTAGCCCTGACAATAATGAAATGTTTTGGCTTTAGTTACGAATTGCTTTAACAATACAATTGGTGTAGTCACTTAGCAATACTATTGCTGTAGCTTAAAAATTGTCGTCGGACTAGGAAGGAGGGCTTGAGAAGGCATCTCCTGCCCCAGGAGGAGGAAAGCCTAGGTTCAGAGAAGAAGGCAGAAGGGAAGGAGTGGGGAGAAGGCAGGCACAGGGGCAGCTGCATCTCACAGCCCTGGGGCTCCGATGTGCCTTTGCTGTTGAAAAAGAGGGAAGAGGAGTGTGGGGAAAGTAGGATAATTGAGTCAGGCTCCTTGGACATTTCTTGTAAACAAGTTGTGTGGGTGGAGTTAGTGCACATATGTATCTGTTTAGTTCATTGCTTTTGTGTGTGTTGGCAGTTAGCAGAGCTGGCTGGGAGAGCTGCTGTCTGAAGGTAGAATGTGTTTACTCTGCTGGCAGCTGCTCAGTTTCAGTTTTTACTTTGGACTTTGCCCGTAGCAGTTGAGTTTCTGAGTTTCTTTGTACTGTCCAGCTCCTAGACGTGTGTGTGCTGAATAAAGACAAGTGCTTCTTCTGCCAAGGCTCCAAGGACAGTTTTGTCCGGTTACCTAGCTCATAGACCTGCGTGTGAAGGATTTGTGAAGGAACTCGAGGGGTCTGTGAGCTCCAGACCCCAGCTCTAGCTCCACAAGGAGAAGTCAAAACGGCCCACTCATGCCCTGCAGAGTCTGGCCATAAAACCCATCTGGCAGGGTGCTTGTAAATTGAAGAAAAATGTTTCTACTTCTATCCTGCAAGGAATAAAAGGTGCATGTTAAGACCTTAAATATTTTATCATCCTTATCTCTGCCCCCCCACCTTTTTTTCTTTTAACATCTGGCCTGTATGGGGATCTGAATCTATGATCCTGGTGTTCTAAGTCTGTGCTCTAACCAGCTGAGATAATGACCAGCCTAACACCCTAAATATTTTAAAACACTTTACTCATTATACTCTTGGATTATTAAAGCTCAGGTAAAATTCTAAAAAAAAAAAGTTCTTCATGGGCCATAAAGCCTTTTTGAGGGATTATTTCAAAGTTAAGTAAATGCAGACAGAAAAGCTCCATTTCCTTCAGAGGAAGGGTAGAAGAGTGAAAGTACATTTCTCTATCTTTTCCTAGAAGTTGGCATGTTTATTTTTAATGAGTAGATAGTATTTATAAGCCTAATAAGTGTGTTGCATGGACATCATGTTCTCTTAGCTCATAAAAACTGAGGACGTGACGTGTGCTTTAGGAGCCAATTTTTCCTGAGTTGGGGGAGGAAGGGAAGGGCATGGGGAGGGGGTAGGCTGAGAATGGCCCCCAAAGATGTCTGTGTCCTAATCCCTCCTGGGACCTGTGAATGTTACCTTATTTGGTAAAAGGGTCTTTGCAGGTGCAATCAAATTAAAGCTCTTGCATTGGGTGATTATTCTGTATTATCCAGGCGAGCCCAAATGCATCACATGGTAGGAAGGAAGCAGAGGAAGGATAGGAGGAGTCTTCAGCAAGTTCATGGAAAGATTCACATGATCTCAATTTCACTTTTCCATGGACTTTTTGAAGTACCCTCGTGCACAGAAGAGAATGTGACCAGGAGGCAAATATTGGAGTATGTGGCCACAAGGG
>NW_007727918.1:308880-309725 GCF_000696425.1 Galeopterus variegatus
CCCTCGTGCACAGAAGAGAATGTGACCAGGAGGCAAATATTGGAGTATGTGGCCACAAGGGATGTCAACAGCCTCCAGAAGCTTCTGGAAGAAGCAAGGAATGGATTACGTAGAGCCTCTGGAGGGAGCATGGCCTTGCTGACAACTTGATTTTGAACTTTTGGCCTCCAGAACTGTAAGCGAATACATTTTTATTGTTTTAATCCACCAAGTCTGTGGTAATTTGTTACAGCAGGCCAAAGAAACAAATCCAGAGAGGTTGTACTCACTTCTAACTCCTTTTCCTCTGCTGATTCCAGGAATAGATCTGGCCGGAAGGGTTTAATTCCATTGAAATGTTCCACTCTGAAAATCTTCTCTGATTGGGTAAGAATAACTCAAATTACAAGAAAGAATACAGCATGAAGAAATTTCAGCAGAATCTGTGGTTCACCCCCTGGATGGCTCTTTAGCCCAGTGAGAGTATACAGCGAGAGCTGTGCTGGCACTCAGTAGATAGATGGTGAATGAATGAGCCACCAGGAGGAGCGTCTTATCCCATCTGTAACCAGGTTACCTTAAGGTTAGGCTACTAACCCTTTAAAACTCAGCTCAGACACCACTGCCTTCAGTAGGCTTCCATTGTCCCATACTCTGGCCCCATTTTCTCTGCAGCCCTTAGCCACTCTACCCCACCCCAGACAGTTAAGAGATGGCACATCATAGATGCTCATAAGTGAGGGTTGGGCAAGTGGAATGAAGCATTTGCCCTGAGAGAACATGTGACAAAAAACTATAGATCTTCTTTTAGTAGGAACTAAAATATGCATGTTATCCTGTAGGTGTTCAAGCGGACACATTCTGTT
>NW_007727918.1:311427-312089 GCF_000696425.1 Galeopterus variegatus
GAACATAGTCCCCAAAACCCTCAAGGTCTACCTAGAAGAGGGCCTGGTGTACAGAAAGTGTTCAGTAAATATTTGTTGAATGAATACAGTAGAATATGAGAGACTGAGGAATTTAATAGCTTATGAGACATATAGAATGACCCTATTAAATCCTTTATAGATAAATAAATTTATATATTTAAATGTATGTTTTCTTTACCTCATAATTTGTTGTTTATATATTTAAATGTATATTTACTTAAAAAAGATAAAGACAGCACATTTAAACAGAAAGACTATCATTGATATTTCTCAGGCATAACATGCTGGCAGCCTACAAGTCATTCGGTGCCTACGGGTGTTTTCTTTGTCTCTGATAGTATTCTTTAAAAAAAAAAAAATTCATGTAATTTACTCCATGTTGCTACTGTTGTGGTCACTCCCTAATGCTTTGGAGGTAGCCCACTTCACACAGGTACAATGCTCCTGTGTCCTGTGCTTAGCTCCTACAGACACATGTGTTTTGGACCCCAATCATAATATCTTGTTTAGCAATTACAAGGACATACAATTAATTTTCCTTCAACATCCCTTGGAAATTTTTCAGGATCATGTAGTTCCCTGTAAACTTTTTGAGTTTTCTATCTTCAGCAGTTTAAACAAAAAATGTATAGATTCATGCT
>NW_007727918.1:313396-316116 GCF_000696425.1 Galeopterus variegatus
AACAAATTATGATGTAAAGAAAACATACATTTAAATATATAAATTTATTTATCTATAAAGGATTTAATAGGGTCATTCTATAGGTCTCATAAGCTATTAAATTCCTCAGTCTCTCATATTCTACTGTATTCATTCAACAAATATTTACTGCACACTTTCTGTACACCAGGCCCTCTTCTAGGTAGACCTTGAGGGTTTTGGGGACTATGTTCCTAGCAATTTTAGAGAACGTATAACCATATGATCTCACTCAAATCCTGGCATTTAATAGTCATGTGTTCTAACCCCCATCACTAGTATTAGCATGAAATCCTCTGAAGTTTGGGACATTTAATTCAAGAAGCACTCAGCTGACAGGTGTGAGGTGCTGGAGAACGAGCCAACTGCTGCCTGTTGTGGTTCCAAGTTTTTATTTTCTGATCAGTGTCACCATTTCCTGAACACTCTGTGTAGGCTTGACAGAAAATAATAATAGAAAGAGACTCGAGTGGAAAAACTAGTAAAAATTTCATTCATTACAGACCTTTTTTTGGAGGTAAAATGGAATTGCAGCCAAAATCAGTGATCTTCACCACCATTCTACTGTCCACTACGCAGTTGGTGGATTTCAGGCGACCGTGGACTTCTGTCTTACTGGAGTGCAGGTATGACATCCCCTGGAATTGTTCAGATGATGGGAAAACGAGATGCAACACACAATCAATAACGCTGGATTACTTTTAAGAAAGAAGTGACATTTTGAAACAGTTTTAGCATATAGTCACATCATTAGATTTTAAGTTTAGTTTCATTGATCTTACTTTAAAAATATTGTTAAAGCCCTGATATTTGACTACGCACTGTATCTAGTTTTGAAGCCTATTTAGGAGACAGTGTGAAAAAGGCAATCGTCTAAAGACTTTGGTTAAGTAGTTATATATAATATGAGGCTAAGGTTGATTTTTTTGTTGTTGTTGTTTGTGCTTATCACTTATTTGATCTGTGACCCTGGGTAGGTCTCTGGTCTGCTACCTCCATTTCAAAACGTAAATAATAAGGTCTTGCCTTTCTGAAGGGAGGGGCTAGACTAGTTAATTTTGTAAAATCGAATTGGTTTCATTGTCTTTTGACACAGAATGTTTCCTGCATTCTGAAAGGAGAGCCTGTTTTTGGCTGGTGTGCTTCTCCCTGGTGGCCAGAGGGTCACAGCCGAAACTGGTTTTTACCCTGGATCCGGACCGGGGGCGCCTTGCTCAGCCAGTGAGAGGGAACCGGTCTGTATGTGGGATCCGAACCCTAGGGCGGAAGGGCCGCCGCGCTTCCCAAGCAGTGCACTATCCAGTGCGCCACCGGGCCGGCCCAAGGTTTCATTGTCTTTTGACACAGAATGTTTCCTGCATTCTGAAAGGAGAGCCTGTTTTTGGNCCCCCGTACCGGACCGGGGGCGCCTTGCTCAGCCAGTGAGAGGGAACCGGTCTGTATGTGGGATCCGAACCCTAGGGCGGAAGGGCCGCCGCGCTTCCCAAGCAGTGCACTATCCAGTGCGCCACCGGGCCGGCCCAAGGTTTCATTGTCTTTTGACACAGAATGTTTCCTGCATTCTGAAAGGAGAGCCTGTTTTTGGCTGGTGTGCTTCTCCCTGGTGGCCAGAGGGTCACAGCCGAAACTGGTTTTTACCCTGGATCACAGGAGTGAAATGTGAGTGACAGACAGGTTATTGTAACATTTTTCGGGACTGATTCTGATCCTACATGACTTTCAGGCAATTTAAGATTTTCAAACACTCTCTCCTGAGACCAACTTTTCTTCATTCTTGAATGAGGCCCTCGTTCGTGGTGTCCGCTTCCATTTTCATATCATTTCCGGGAATATACACATCTACGTTTATTATTGTTTTGTCAAGAGGGTCGCCTGTACTTAATGTTCTGTCTTATGAAACTGAGGATTCAGTTGTCTTCCCTACAGTTATGTATGATCTTGATTTTTGGCAAATCTGTGAAAACTTTTGTCCATCTTAGTCCGTTTTCTGTTGCTTATAATAGAACATGTGAAAATAGGTAATTTATAAAGAAACAAAATTTATTTCCTACAGTTTCTGTAGGCGGAGAAGTACAAGGCCATGGGGCCACATCTGGTGAGGGCATTCTTCCTGGTGGGGACTCTCTGCAAAGTCCTGAGGTGGTGCAGGGTATCACGTGGCGAGGGGGCAGGAGCATGCTCACGTGGTCTTTCCTTTATCAGTCTATTTTCTTGATAACCCCCAGCCTATTAATCCATTAAGCCATGAGTGGATGAATCCATTCATGAGCAGAGCCTTCATGATTCACTCTCCTCTTAAAGCTCTCACCTTTCAAATAGGATAGTCGGATTTCCCACCCTCTTAATACTGTTAAAATGGAGATTTAGTTTCAACATGAGATTTGGAAAGGACATTCAAACCATAGCAGTGCCCCACTACCAGAATAAAAGGAATATAATAAAAATAATAATCCATATATATTGGACATTTACTTGTACCAGGCCTTGTAGTAAGCACATGCATTATTTCATAAAATTCTCACAAAAACCTGGTGACATAGCTACTACTGTAATTTTACAGGTGAAGAAACCAGTGCACAGAGAAGTTGAATAACTTGCTAGATCTGTTTTCCTATATTTATTTTTCATAAATGTTTATTGGGTTTGTGGGTCTCTTACCTTAGCAATGTCATACAAGACAGAGATCTTAAACTCCCAATCCA
>NW_007727918.1:316636-318064 GCF_000696425.1 Galeopterus variegatus
TAATTTTACAGGTGAAGAAACCAGTGCACAGAGAAGTTGAATAACTTGCTAGATCTGTTTTCCTATATTTATTTTTCATAAATGTTTATTGTGTTTGTGGGTCTCTTACCTTAGCAATGTCATACAAGACAGAGATCTTAAACTCCCAATCCATGAATGTACCATCAGGGTAGGAAATTGTGTCATTTAAAACTTCCTGAATAGAAGGGGAAAAAACAGGAAGAAGATGAGGCGTTGCAAGGAAAATATTGTAAAGAGACTATTATGAGCTGAATAATCATGAGGCCTTAGGATTAGGAACAGATTGGAACTCCATTGTCCTGGTCTTCCTAAACACATATTTCTCTTCTACATAGGAAGCACTGGGTCATTGGGTGGCTTTAACCACAGCAGGTGAGCAGGAGATACCCACGGCATCCCCAAGCCCAGTTCTTCCATCAGTCAGGGGTAAAGGAATGAGCTGAGCAGACCCTACCTGCAGAGTATCTGGTGAATGTGATTAACGAGTGACTGCCCCGCATGCTCTGTCTCACCAAAATTTCGCTAGTATTTTCAAACAGGGAATTGCTGCTAGGAAATTCCTTCATTAGGCTTACGTTTTTACCACATTATCAACTGCATTCATTGGCTTAATTGCTCTAAATTTACCAAGTTTACCAAGTTTAATTGCTCTAAGTTTACCACGTCCTATAATAACAAGAAAGAGTTAGTGGATTTTTGACCTCATCTGGCAACTCCTGGGCTATCCTCAGACCCTCACAATTTAGACAATAGTAGAATCATGATTTATGAACAAATCTTCTAATGCTTGTTTGGAGCTATTACAACCATCTGTTTCTTTTTCAAAACAAAAGCAAGTATTCAACTAAAATTAAATGTATTTAAAGGTAATCACTTTTTCACTTCTGTTCCCCTCTCTCCCTCACCCCAAATCTTCACTCCTTTTCTGGATTTTTTTTTTTTTTGGCTTCTCTGTAAAAATACAATAGGATTGACAAACAATCTGAGTGGTCTAGTTTGGAAAGTAGACGGGCCCATCAACTCTTCCTAATTCTGTAATGTTATTTCACTGGGTAAGTATCTAAAGAGGTTTGCTGAATGTATTTTCTTCATATGGTTCACCACTTAGGAAATTGGAAATGAGTATGGTTTTCTCACCCGGAGGGATCCTCTTTCACAGTATTCGATCACCCCAAAGATCGTGGAATCGAGCTTCACTGTGCCATAGAACTTGGTCAGGTTGTAATAGTCAATCTGAAGCAACTAGGAAAACATGTTTGTTGACAAAGCAAATCAGCCAGAAAACAGTAACAGCAGTAAAAATTAATATGCCAGTAAAACATGTTTTGTTTTAGATCTTTGGGAAGATGTATTGCTCTTAATAAATCAAATATCAGTACTCATTTCTTATGACACATTCCATCTTAC
>NW_007727918.1:318244-319054 GCF_000696425.1 Galeopterus variegatus
ATGTATTGCTCTTAATAAATCAAATATCAGTACTCATTTCTTATGACACATTCCATCTTACTCCAAAGTCTTTCCTTTGTCAGTAAGGGGACTTGCATAAAAACTTCAACTAATTTAAAATAATATCAGGGCCATATTCTAGGAAATACTAGTAGATGTACAAAATGTTTTATGGCATCAACCCTCAGTTTTCAACATCTCTTGGTAAAGTTTCCAACAAGAAGCGTAGTCATCCATTCCTCGGCCTGAGGGCTTCTCTGTCAGCATCTACAATGACCCCTGACTCAACTTCAGTATTTAGGAAAGATGAAGTAAAGCTATTTCTCAAGGGTTTGGAGTCAGGGACACGTACCTTGTTCAATTCTATCTTCTGTTTCTCAGTGAAATTACCATCATTGTGCTTGAGATCTTTGAGAATCACTCTCTGCAAAGATCAATTTAATTAAAGACATATTGTTGTAGCGTAACACCTTATGCATATTATAATAATTTGCATAGACTCTAAGATCTTGAGAGCAGTGACAGTATTTGATTGATGTTTCTATCTCTTGTGCCTAGTACCTGGGATATGGTAGGCTCAGGTTTGGATGTTTCTTCAAGACTGACTAAATGAAATGGAAAGAAGGAAGGGGGAAGGAAGGAAGAAAAGAAAGAAGGAAAAAGGGAGGAAAGGAAAAAAGATGTAAAATCCCCACATAGGATGGTCTATTTCTCAGAAGTGAACCAAAATATAATCCTAAATTTGCCCTGACTGCTCTGAATCTCTTTCATATTTTCTTTTCCTTCTATACTTCACCCTCCCTCAAACTT
>NW_007727918.1:319100-320374 GCF_000696425.1 Galeopterus variegatus
TTTGTTATTAAATTTCCCCAGGATTGTGAGTTTTGTAATTCTTGAAGCAGAGCCTGGCCCACCCCTCTGAAGCTTCAAGAACCGCCCCTTGGAGCAGCCTGGGCACCCCCACTATTGCGCTGCCATAAGGAGCTGGAGCAATGATGGGTCAGAAGACCCAGAACATACCCCCCGTTGAGAGTTCGGAGAAGCGGGAAGACTATTACCACCTTTTTGTCGTATTTGCACTGTCGTAGTCTCTGGATTGTATCTCGTCTCTTGTCATCATCGATCTGGCACAAGAAAGGGCTAATTATTCCAGAAGCTCCATATCTTGTCCCATGTACTGCCAATCAAAGACTGAGAGGCCTCTCCAGGTGGGCTCTGTCTCTTGTTTGCTCAAGAGCATGCTGGGCAGGCTACCATTGAAACTGTTAAATTGACTTCTTTCCCTTTCATTACTCAGCTTCTCACTCCAACAATACCTTCTTTCCAGGTATCTTCCTCTCTCAAGGTTAATGATGGGTTTTCCTCCCTTCCTCTTGTGGCCCCACTTCAGCCACAGATTTTCTTTGCTGCTTTCTCTCCCCTTTCCCCTTTCTATTGGGAATTATGGCCTGTGGCTATAGACAGATGCTCTTAGAGAAGGATGCTGTGCGTTTTAGTTGCAAACTCATGCCTGAAGTAGTGATGCAAATAGTGTCTAAGCAGAGCCATCCCATCAGCTCTGGATTCAGCTCACAGTTGCCAGATCATCTGATTTGTCAAAAGAAGCTGGCAATGTGGATTTTTATATGCTATTCCATGATATTAATATGAGGGTACAAATGTTTCCATGAGCTTTTCGAAGTACCCTTGTATATTGGAAATTAATTTTTAAAATGTTACATGTTAAATAAACACTTGCACGCACACCTGCAGGCTAGATATAGCTGTTGGCCTGCCAGTTAATGACTTCTGGTCTAAGACAGAGAAGCACTTAGGAACTATTGCATCTTTCAATTTGTTTGTCATAAAAATCTTGGATGTGTTACTGTCTCTGTTAGAATTTACCTTACAAAGTCATTTTGAAATGTGAGTGAAATAAATTATATCAGGTATCAAGCGTGATGCCTGGCACAATGCAGGTTAATGAATTTCAGTTATCTTCACAATTCTCACTTAATAGATGAGGGATAGCTGGGTTAAAAGACAATAAATGTCACATAAGAAGAGGGTGTGAGGGGCCGGCCCAGTGGCAGCGCTCCCGTCCGAGGGTTCGGATCCCACATACAGACCGGTTCCCGCTCACTGGC
>NW_007727918.1:320537-325160 GCF_000696425.1 Galeopterus variegatus
AAAATCTTGGATGTGTTACTGTCTCTGTTAGAATTTACCTTACAAAGTCATTTTGAAATGTGAGTGAAATAAATTATATCAGGTATCAAGCGTGATGCCTGGCACAATGCAGGTTAATGAATTTCAGTTATCTTCACAATTCTCACTTAATAGATGAGGGATAGCTGGGTTAAATGACAATAAATGTCACATACGAAGAGGGTGTCAGAACCTGGGTTTGTCTCCTTGTCTAGGGTTCATTTTACTGTTTCAGACCCCGATGAGGTCATTTGAACTGTCTGAGCCTCAGATCCTTACTGTGCGATCCTAACTCATAGGGATGCTTGGGGATCAAATGAGACAAAGTTTGTGAAATTTTCTTGCAAGCTAACAAAATCTCTTTTTTATCCTCACATGAGTGATCATCATCTTTATCATTTCTTTTGTTTGTCATTCTGTGGATTTGACTTTCCTGACTTCTCTTTGGGTCTGTATTCTTTGGTCTGCTCTTCTGGCCCTTTCTGCTCCTTATCGCATCTCTCAGGCTTGCTTCCTTCCTCCTGCCTTTGGTGATTATCCAGAACTTGAACCATTACCCATGTGGTTGTGTGGTATTTTCCACTCTTGCTGACCTGGGCTGACCTCGGCTTTTCCTCTTTTCTCCCTGACTCACAGCACCTGACCTCTCTGGACAGCCAGTTCTCTCCTGGTCTGCCTCTCCCCAGCCTGTCTGAAACCCACAGTACCACCACCACCGCCACGCCCTAAATAATTTCTAACTTCCCTCCTTTGAGTTTACTGCCCCAAAGACCTATTCGTTAGCCAGGTGAGTGACTAATTGGATGAATTAACTGATACAAATTCTGTATAGAAACTGAGAAGGGATAGATGGGTTATACTTCTAGGAATATTTATATTTTAAGGAAACACACAGAAACACAATGTTTTAGGCTTAATCCAAAAGATTAAATATGAACCGTGGGTTTTGAGGCAGTGGGGGGAAGTGTTTGAGGACTGCAGCAGGGCTGGACTTGTGAAGAGGTGGGGTGTGTGCAAGCCCACCCAGGTGTCGTACCAGAGACAGGGCAGCACTCACTGCTTCTGAAGCAGGAGGCCACTGGCCCGTGTTTTGAGTTCTTACATAACAAACTGCAACCTAAATTAATATGTAAACAAACCAAAACCTAATCTGGGAGTATATTTTTGTAACCAATAGTTGTGTTTCAGCCAATCACAGGCAAGAAATGGTCAGACCATGCTCAATAAAGCAAACATTTAGCTATAACCAAACAAGTTATTTTTGTACTTTACCTCCTCATATAACTTATAAAAGCTCACTACCCATGCTTTGGATGGAGCTCTCTGAATCTCTTTGGGTCTTGAGTGTTACCTGATTCATGAATCACTTTTTCCTCAAATTCTGTTAAGTTTAATCTGTCTAAAGCTTTCCTTTTACTTCTAGGTACTTCCAGTTCATCATTTAGGTCAACAAATTCTCTCTTTGGAAATCCAGTGGTGTTATGGTCATTTACACCTTCTTGTGAATTACTGCAAGATTGATTTCATCCTGACACTTGCCTGAGCTAGATTAGCCTTTTGAATAGAATTTATGTGTGTGAGGTTCAGAATGCAGTGAAAGAGTCACTTTGGAGCATGGAGCATTTCTGGAGGAAGGAAAGACCTTGTTCATGGACAGTCAAGAGGGGGTCTGAGCCATTAGAGGCCAGCGTGCAGGACTTGGGGTGGAGTGTCAAAGCTGGTAGAGAGCCTCCAAAGACAAACCTGACTCATGCTGCGATTTTACTTCTGCTGATTTTAGGCAGGGAGGTATCTCAAATCACTCTACCCTATCGGTTTGGCCCTACTCTGAGGGAGTTCATGAATCTCCTCTTAGTATGCTTTGGTGTAAAAACTCTGATAATTACATGCTGTATGGTAGGTGTTAGGATCTTAGGCTTTACGGTTAAACAAACTGGTTCAAATTGTAGCTGTGCTCCTAGAATTCCAGCCCTGCTACTTCACAGGGCTCAGGGGAAGATGAAATGGGCTAATGTATCTGGCACATCGTAAGTGCTCAGTAAGTGTTAGCTGTTATTTATTTGCGGTCATCTTACTCGGTAGTGGTATGTGACCCTGCACTCTTTCTTAATATTCAGTCCTTCAGTTTTCCCATCAGCAAAATTATGATAAAGCTTAACTCCTGGGTTCCTTGTGAGGAGCTGATGAGACAACATAGGTTGGGCATTGATTGCAGTCAATGGGAGTGAGATCTTATTGCTGGCTGTGGCTGCTATTTCCTGGCTGAGGAAGAACGTGGGCAAAGAACAGCAGGGGTCCCTTTCCTCAGCAATGAGCATGATGTCACAGGTCCTTAGTGTGGGTAGACTAGTACCTTAGGTTTGGGGGACTTCAAATGCTCTCCATTCCTACCTCCCTTCCACGACAAATTTCCATCATGTGCATTTCTCTTCTGGATCAGATACAAGGGGTGAGTAACACAGCATATCTCAGACTCCAGTAACATGTTTTTTGGGATTAACTGACTGACATTTAGAGCAATGGAGAATCAAGGGAAAGGTAGGATGCTGGGAATTAGAAAACGTCTGTCTTAGATTCTAGAACAAACCGTCTGTTTGGTGCATTTCCTACCATGCTAGCAAAGTCTTGTCCGATACCTGGCAAACTGCATCATTCCTCAGCAGGTGAGACAGCCCTTACCTTCAGGCTAACTTGGCTGGTCTCATTGGTCTCCAGAGGAAAGATCTTTTCAGGAGGAATGTGGGACCATTTTTTCTGACGAAGTTCATTATCTTTTTTATATTTTCTGTGAAAGGAATAGAATCAGTCAATAGATTTTTATTCATATCTTTGCCATTTAACTTCTGAACATTGGGAGAAATTGAGAACCCTGGTATTCTCAGGTAGATGTGTGATGAGGGAGGGTAGCCCAGTGGTGTGACTCCAGTTCTCTAAACTGGCAAATGCTGGCCATTAGCAGAGCTGAAGGATTTCTGATGGGATCTCCTTTCTTTTCATTTTACTTTCCCTACTTCTTTGCTAAGACTGTCCTTTACTACACATATCTGAACTGATGGCCTGGAAAGAGTGAGGAAAAATTAGAGGGAAAAAATTTAAAACTGATAATCTTGAGAGACAAAAATGTTAATTTTTAAACTACTAAAGAATGCATCAGATTCTTAAATATGCCAGATTCTCTTGGGCATCTGTGCCTTTTAAAGAAATGTTAAAAGGAAATGGAAAAGTACAGAAAAAATGTAACAACATGCATCCAAACATACAAAAGGTTAAAATTTTGTAATTGTTCTCTTCAGATAGTCTAGATGAGGCAGAATTTTTTTATAGATACCATCAGAGTGCTTCCTGAAGTGGTGATACCAATTTACCTTCCCATATTGAGAATTCCTGCTTCCCATATTCTTGACAACAATTTGTATTGTTAAACTTTGTTTTTTCACCTTTACGATCTGCATGAACTGGTGTTTCATTATCACTTTACTTTTCATTTTCTTATTACTAGAGAGATTATCTTCAAATATTTTTTGGTTATTTTATAGAATATAGAATCATGTAGAATTGTCTATTCATAATTTTGTCTATTTTCCCTGTTGTATAATTTTTCTTTTCCTTATCCTTATGAACTGACATGAGTTCTTTGTATAATCTGAAAAACAAATCATTTGTCCTTTTGTGTTGCAAATTCCTTCTTCTAGTTTACTGTTTCTTTTAACTTTGTTTTATGGAAAGTTTTGACTTTATTATGGCCATACTTATGTATTTTTTCTTCTATGACTTTTCTTTTTTCTCTTAACTGAGAAGTACTTTTCTAACCTGATATCATGAAGACATTTTCTATTTTTCTTAAGTTTTGAAGTTTGATTTTCACACTTAGGTCCTTAACATTTAAAACTCTGTATGGAATAAACTGTATCTTTCTGTATTGTTTCAGGTAGGGTTTTTATTTTTTATACATGGAAAGCCTACTGTCCCAACATCATTTCCCAACTGAATTGTGACAACAATCTCTGTTGTAGTCCAAGTTCCCATACCTGCTTGTGTCTGATTGTGGAATTGATATTCTTTTCCATTCACTTATTTGTCCCTGAATTTGCCTATGCTTTTTGGTCATTTGACAAACTCCTGTTGACCCCCTTAAGGTCATTCTTAATACCTTTCTCCATGTTCCCTAAGCAGAAATGATTATGCTTTTTCTATGCTTCCATCTAACTGAGTATTCCTCTATTACATACATATAAAATAGTATTATTGATGGATTACTATGACCCTAAGACCTGGAGGATGAGTATGAAGACCTTGAAGTCTCCCAGGCTCTCATCTCTGCACCTCAGGAGACTCCTGGGACTCAATAGCCAATTGTCATTCATATTGAATTAGGGGATTCCTTAGATTGTCTGTTGCTTTTCTTGCCTCTGATGTTGTAATAGAAAACCACATGAATTAACACCCTTCTGCCTGGTCTCCTCATGGACATATCATTTCTCTGGCCATTAGGAAGCACTGTCTCTGCCTCCCATGCTTAGAGACAATGGGAAATACCTGTTACAGTCTTTTATCTTGTGATTTACACCTATCTTAAGCTGACACCCATTTGGACTTGGTTTTGAG
>NW_007727918.1:325235-327411 GCF_000696425.1 Galeopterus variegatus
GTCTTTTATCTTGTGATTTACACCTATCTTAAGCTGACACCCATTTGGACTTGGTTTTGAGGGAAATTTTGGTTTCTGCTCACTCCCAACTAACTGGTCACACAACACGTTGTAGATCATCTCCTGTACTTCTAAGCAGTACAGTTACAGGAGCCAAGCTCTGCCTTCAGATTGAAGAAAACAGTCTACTTGCTTTCCTGGAGAAAACATCAACAGACATGAGACAGGCTGGGCACTCACATTGTAAGAAAGTATAGTGACACACAGGCCAAAGTGTGATACACAGAGAAAATTATTGTCTGGTTTAGTTAGCAAATGCAGGTGATCCTGATACTATGACAGGGATAGAAAGTTCTGTGTTAGACATATACAGATTATGAGGTGGTCTGCTATTCAATCACTCATTTGTATATTCAACACATATTTCTTAGTGCACATTATGTCTCTGGCTAGGTACTGTGTATACCCAAGTCTATTAGAAAAATCGTGAAACCGATGGTCAGAAGGCCTGAGTCCTAGTTCTGGCCATGTCCACTACCTGGTGATATGATTTTAGACAAGCCATTTGGTTTTCTGGGTTTCTCTCTACCCATGCTAAAGTAGGAGATTTGCAATAGATGATTACTAATGTCTCTTCCAGCCTAAATCATTATGTAATATAATGTAATATAATTTTGAAATCTTCCAAAATATAACAACAAAACAGTAAAAATAGCTAAAGTAGCTATGTTCATTTATATGATGCTTATTACAAGGTAGTCTCTCTATATGCCCCATTTCTAATCTTCATGACAGCTGAGACGAAGAAATCAAAGTAACCTGTTTAAGTTGCTAAGTGAACATGCTTAATACCACATAATGGGTAAATTCCAGAGCTAGGATCTGAGTTCAGATGTCTCTGACTCCAAAGCCCTAATCTGTCCACTAATAGTATTCTGTCCTTGCTGTATAGTCTTTGAAGCAGAACTCCTTCATTGCCTTGGATCTGTCTGGTGACCTATTCGAGCACATACTTATTTTCATCACGAGGCTTGGGCTTCTCCCTCGGTCCCTCCCTCCTTCTTGAGTGATGGGCACAGGAGGGTGGAGGGGCGGGCCTACCTCAGCACCAGCAGCGCGATGAGCAGCAGCAGGACCACAGTGCCCGTGAGGGTGAAGACCGCGATCATCAGGATGTGAGGGCCTGCGGGGAAGGACAGGGAGCGGGTGATGCGTTAGTAGGGAACTTGTTGTGTAATAGCATTTGGGGGAGGGAAAAGGGAGAGTCCTTTAGAAAATATTTATCTTTCCTTAATCTCTTCATTGGTAATGCAGGTCCTGCATCCTCAGTCTCTGAAGAAAACTGGCATGTGCCCAAGGAAAGTGGTTTAATATCAGCTCTCCTCATACCCTCTGCATCTCTTTGCTTTCTCAAGGGACCCACCAAATGTTACAAGAACATAAAATGGGTTCCAGCACAATTTCAGTGGTGGAAGCCTACCTGGTGTCCTTAATACCCATATACCTAAGGAAGCTTCACAGAGGAAGAAAGAGACAGCTATATCTAAACACAGAGCACACATGAGAGAAGAACTGAGTCAGTGCAGGATACTAAGTGATGGTGTTGCATGCGGTTCTTTGCAAGCTCTCCTAGGTTGTTGAGGGAAGAGACAACGAAGAACATGATTTTATTTATTAGAACACTGGTGTGTGAGTGCGGTTGTGTAGATGGCTAAGTTGAGAAACTTTCAGAGTAAATGGAATCCAGCCCAAGGGAGCATTGCAAAGACTGAACATACGAAGGAGTACACCTAGATTGAGAAGGACAGCAATAAAATTGTACAAGGAAGGCACGGTTCACGTATGCCACAATGGATCCCTATTAATGTGAGTAGGTTCAAGAAGATAAAATGGAATGGATTCCAAGCACTAGACAGAATGTGTAGGAAGCTGGAAAATAATAGAAATATGGTGGAAAAGACATGTTCTTCTTACAGCAAGAACAAAACAAAAAAGAACCCTCTGCCTGGATGCAGGCAAGAAACAGAGCACGCCCGGCATCCTAGGTAGGAGCAGAGGGCAGCCTCCCCCGGGAAGCAGGCAAGGAGCACGCCCAAAACACCACTCCCTCACGGGTGGCCCACCACAGCCACAGCTGCTGCGAAAGTGGCTCGACCACAGCAGTAGCCACGGCCAC
>NW_007727918.1:328329-329234 GCF_000696425.1 Galeopterus variegatus
GCCCACCACAGCCACAGCTGCTGCGAAAGTGGCTCGACCACAGCAGTAGCCACGGCTACGTGCAGACAGCCCACCAGACACCCGACCGCAGTGACAAGGAGACTCACCAGCAGAGACCAGGAAAAGAGGATGTTTCTCTCCTCAAAGCCCACCCGACATAATAGAAGAAGCAACTGCTCTACCGTGTCCTGCTTTGTTTCTGATTTTAGGAATTTCTGTCTTTTTTTCTCGGTCAGTCTAGATAAAGGTTTGCAAATTTTGCTGATCTTTTTAAAGAACAGTAATAATGAAAAAGACTATTAAGCAGTCTGCAAAGCACTATTGATGTAAATATTTTAATCAGACATTAACCTTACATAATTCTTTTAGGGTATAATCTTTATGTATATTGTGTAACTTGTTAAATATGTAACTACCATTCATTTTCTTTGACAGGCTTTGTTACAGGAGATTGTAGTCAAGCTCAAAACTCATTTCTCAAAAAAATAAAGAAAAAAAGAAGAGCTACCCAATCAGAAGCTATAGAGATGAATGTTAGGGATAGTCTAAAAACAAAATAAGTAAAATGTGGCATGATTTTGAGAAATGGGTATTAAACAAAAGACGAGAAAACCAAGAAATATAAGCCTATTATTTAAGGATATGCAAAGAACTAAAAGCAGAAGTCACCGAGACACCCGAGATGCAGAGAGGTGGGACCAGACACACTTCTCCTTATGAACGTCTGTACTATTGGATTTCAGAATCACGTGTGTGAATTTTTCTTTGCTTAAGGAATTAATGACGGTGTCCCTGAAGAGGAGGTACCAAGACCTCTTTATTAAAGTAGCCCCCAACCCCTCACGCTGTATTCTCTATCACGGCACCATAATGTAAATTCCTTGAGGGCGCGTTCTACTTTTTCT
>NW_007727918.1:329526-352694 GCF_000696425.1 Galeopterus variegatus
TCTGTACTATTGGATTTCAGAATCACGTGTGTGAATTTTTCTTTGCTTAAGGAATTAATGATGGTGTCCCTGAAGAGGAGGTACCAAGACCTCTTTATTAAAGTAGCCCCCAACCCCTCACGCTGTATTCTCTATCACGGCACCATAATGTAAATTCCTTGAGGGCGCGTTCTACTTTTTCTTGTACATTTAGCACAAGACCTGGTACCTGGTAAAGTATCAACAAAAAATAGCTGAACAAAAAATAGTTGAATAAAAACTTGCCCCTGCTCATCTTACTAAGAAGAATCCAGGAAAAGATGCCCAGACATTAAAATACACAAATTCATATATTAGCCATTAGACTTTTCTCACATGTTACATGCATTTTTAAACTGCTTTTGTCTCATCACTCTATGTCCTTCTAGTGCACTAACCATTTTTCTAAGGTCGAGAGGTTAGCTTGGGGTAAATCCTACAGCACCTTTTTATCAGTGGTGAATTTCAAGGGCTTATGCTTTGCTAACATGTGACTTTACCTCTGACCGCTTAGTATCTTGTTTTGTGCTAAGGGGAAATTTTTAACTGAAAACGTGAGCTCTGGATTTCTACTCATCTGGACAAAAATAAATTCATACCTGGGAGTTGATGTTACATTATGAGCACATTTGACTTTGGTGAATTCTGTTAGTTGCTATAATCACCACTTCATCACCACCACCACTGCCCCTACCACCATCATCACATCCCCAACCCCAGATAAAAATAAAAGTGAGTGCAAGAAGTGCAATTACAACAGTGCAGGTGACTCCATTCACCAGTCTGCTAAAATTGCACATCCCCTAGACCAGAGCACAAGTTGGAAGGACTATGCAGGACTCCTCAGCCCATCTCAATTCCTATCTGCCCACAATATAAACATTTTACCATACTAGATATAATTATATTTACATATAGTATTTTAGTATACTCTATACTATTTAAATATAGTAGTTTTTAATTCAATTGACTTTTTAGTTTTGCTTGGTAGATATATCACAATATCACGTTAGTTCTAAGGTTAAGCTTCTGCTGCCTTCTGGTGGCTGCTGTGGTTATCACATTCTATTTAACTCGTTTCACAATGAGAACAAGTTTATAACCCCAAGGTCAAGTATTATAGTTGGAAGGAACCTGTTAAATCTCCTGGCTTAGCAGAGGAAGGAATTCACACAGAAGAGAAAATGGACTGAAATTAACACACTGTAGATCAGTGCTGGAGTCCAGATTAGAAATATATGCTTAGTTATTTCCTGTTGTCATTAATTCATTCCAAGGCGCTGTGTGGGGGCAAGGAGATGCAAAGAATGTACCCTTCTCTTATATAGTGTATGGTACAGAAAGATGTGTAAACAAATCAGTGTGATATAAAAAGTATGCTGGAAGTCAGGCAGGGTCAGAGCAAGACTAATGACCTCTTGGGATGTTAGGAAAAAGCTTAGGAAAAGTGAGATGTGAGTTAAGTCTCAGTGATGAGTGGATGTTTACCGGTTGTATGGAATTGTGATAAATTCTAGCAGAAGGAGTAGCTAGCATAAATAAGGACACAGTGGCATAAAGTTGCAAGACCTTTTCTTTAAGGAAATAGGAAGTTGAGAGCATGGGAGAAGGGATTTCAGGCAAATGGAAGATGAGGATGGAGAAGGAGGAAGATAATGGACGTTTTGTGCTGTGTTGCCATTCGGACTTTATCCTGTAAAAGTGGAGCTGCCAATTGATGAGTTAGCAACAGGGCAGTGACGTGTCTAGATTTGTGCTTTCGTTCTGGTGGCAGTGTGGGTTGGATTGGCGGTGGGCAGCACTGAGGAGGAAGTCACTTGATGTTACAACTGTAATCCAGGACGCGGATGGTAGGTCTCAGATGAGCACAGGAACCAAATCTGCAGAGTCCATTGCTGTATCCCAGGGCTTAGAACATTGTCTGGCATTAAGTAAATCTTTGTTAGACTAATGAAAAGACAGTGATGGCGTCATCTCCAGATGAAACGTTCTGTTACTTGGTTGGCAGTTGTGTACACAGATAAAAGACCAGGCGTGCCTATCTTGTTTGCACACTATTTGAAAGACTGAGTTACTTTATTTGTACAGTTCAAAATGAAAGTTGGTAACAGTTAAGTAATGAAAATCTCTGGCTAACTGGGTTTTCTGGTTGAATGAAGATAAAGTGAAGTTGGCCAGGATGATATAATGTCTCTGTCATATATAATATGAATATTTAATATCTCTTAAGTAAATAATGAGAGCTTGCTAGAAAATTACTTTTTGACTTCAGCACTTTACAAATCACAGACCTTCTATTTAATAACCAGAATACCTAAAAACTTTAAAGAAATATATTAAAAACACAAACCTAATGTCACTCAGAGGTATAATTGAGAAGGAAAAAGTAATATTACCTGAAAAAGTTACTAAAGGAAGAAATAGAAAGTTGCAGAAACCCGTGAGGAAAGATATATTTCAGGAGTCAAGTTTGGTTTAAAACTAGGAAGTTTTGGACCATATTTGACTCATGGAGTGAAAGAGTACTAGAAACATAGGTACATCTTTGACATCTTGACAATGAATGACATCTTTGACAAGCCCATGGAACCAGAAAGATTCCTTTAAGCCAGATCAAACTTTCTGAGTTCCTGGCTGTAGAGCACGGCTGGGGTAGAAATATTTCTACATTTAAAAAAATGCTTTTTAAAAATGATAAACTGATACAGAATCATCATGAAAAATTTGGAAAATTCAGGAAAATATAAAGGGGCAAAAAACTTTCTTCTAGGATATTATTATTTAGAGGTCACCAGTGTTAACATTTTAACATATTTTCCTCTGGTTTTATTTTTATACATTGTTTTGCAAAGTTAGAATCATTAAATAAAAAGCTGTATTTTTCCTGTTACTTTTCATCATAAGTTTTCCCATGTCATTTAAAAGTCTTTGTAAATCATTTTTGATTGTATGATGCAGCATTCATGAATATATCATAATTTTCTACATAATTTTATTAATGATATTTCTACTTTTTTTTTCATCTTTGGACATAAATATTTTCCCAAATTTAAAATTGTTTTCCTAAAGATGGATTAGTAACATGCAATTACTGCTTATTATGGTAAGCTCTGGCCAAACCAGTTATGGACAGACTGTCCTGAGACCTTGTTGCCTGAGAGACACCTGATTGGCCCTGCCTGCTGATAGTTAATATCATATAGTCCCATGGGTGACGGCTTAGCCATGTTAAGGCTTTTCAAGACATGATAAGGCCTCATCTCAAGTACGTGGGTAACCATCATTGCACCCCAAACATATGACCTGTGAAGGAATGAATGGGGGAAGCTTTAAAGCCATAATCACTGACCACCTCTTATGATGATATATGGCTCAAGTACGTGGGTAACCATCATTGCACCCCAAACATATGACCTGTGAAGGAATGAATGGGAGAAGCTTTAAAGCCATAATCACTGACCACCTCTTATGATGATATATGGAGTATTCCTCCTTGAGATATGTATCCTTTGAGCTTATTGCAGTAAAACGTAAATGGAGTAAGAACAAACGTTTTTGCGGTCACTTGTGCCCATTGTCAAACCTAGTTTTCTAAAGGGATAATTTATGCCAAAGGGTAGGACCCATTTTAAATATAGATACAGCTCAATTAGAATAGGGGTGTTATCAGTGTTTAATCAGAACCATAATATCATTTATTGTTCAGGGAAGTAAACTCCACAAGCCTGTCAAATCCAATTGGGACAACAACCCAACGAAACAAAAAACATAGGCTAATCGCATAAGCCATAGCATTTACTCTCCTTACCAGGAAAATAATTTCAGGGAAAGAAAATTCACTAAGGATATCTTACCCAGGCCTGGAATATCATTAGGAAGTTTATGGCTCTTCCAGATGAACGTGGGGCTCATATCTACTGGGTCAGTCATATTTACATGGGTGTCATAGGTCAGAAGAATCTTGTACTGTGTCAGAGCACAAAAGAGAAAAAAGAGGAACACAAAAAAGACATTTTATGACAACTTCTGATGAGATTGATTGTCCTATCCAACATGCTTGAATTCTATAATACTTTAGTGAAACAAGGTAATTGTTAACCAGCTAGTTAAGATCTGTTTATTGGTTCACAGCATGAACATGGATTTAAGTTCCATGTGGGCTGCCTAGTTTTCTATACCTTTATGACCACACACTATGCCGTTAACCCTGCCCGACCCAGATTCTTTGGGTCTTCAGAGAATCAGTTCAAGTCTTTCATTTCACAAATGTTAAAATGAAGAAATATCAAATGGCTAGCTCCAAGTCACAGGACAAAAGAAGCACCAGTGTTTTCCACAATATTAAGATGCTTTTGAAAATAGTCTCTCAAGAAAATGCATCAGGGCTAAAATCTATTATAACATTTTGATACATTGTCAAGGGGCCCTAAAATCATTCTACATTTCTTAACTTCTACCAATTACGTAATCTTCTAATCTCTTCTATCCCTTTGCTCTAATATACTTTCTTGTAATGACACTCATTATGTTCTAAGATAAAAGGTTTCTTTTTCGAGTACTCTGCCAATGGAAATATTAACACATCCTTAAATTACTGCTGCATGTATTGAGTCAATTTTGTAAGAGATATCTAAAATGACCATCCTTCCAAATTTGTTCCCTCAAAATGTTCTGGACAAAAGTTTTACATTTTGAGAACTCCACTTTTTTTCCTCCCCAGAAACAAAGCCCCTGAGGGTGAGTCCCAGGGTGGGGACAAGGGTGGGGGCCATGGCAAGGAAAGGCTCACTTAGTCATAAAACTTTACTCTTAACTTGAGGGCAGAATTTATAATTGCATGTATGGAGGATGGGAAATAGCATATATATTAGGGTATGTATGGCATATTGAATCTCTATTGAGATCTACCCCAGATATGGATTATTGTCTCTATAGCCCTATGTTTTGAGAATTAATCCCTGGTTTCTCAAAATATACATATTATGTAGCACAATTGATGGCATTAGATTATTGAAAAATTCAACCAAATTTGCTGTGAGAGAGTAAGTGCACAGAACATGTTTCATTTTGAAGAACAGTCATGAGGCTGACACGATCTCGCCACATGTGTCTGCCTGTCTCTGTGGGAGGAAAGGGTATCACCCCAGGTGCAAATAACTCAGAGTGGAACGTAGCTGTCTTTGTAGTTACTACCAGTAACTGATGCATTGAGGGGACCTTATTTTAAGGTACAGTTGGGTCTCTTTATCTGTGGGTCCCACGTCTGGGGATTCAACCAACCGTGGATGGAAAATATTTCAGAAAAAATAAAAATAGCAATACAGCAATAAAAAATAATACAAGTAAAAAACTCAATACAGTGTAACAGTTATTTCATAGCATTTACATTGTGCTAGGTATTATGAGTAATCTAGAGATGATTTAAAGTGTACCAGAGAATGTGAGCAAGTTATATGCAAAATACCACTAATTTTATATGGCACTGGAGCATGTGCGGATTTTGGTTTGGGAGTGAGGCTGGAACTAATCCCCCTCAGATACCAAGAGATGACTGTATTCTCATGGAATATATGCCAAATATGGCATTATATTAAAGATAAAATATAATAACTAAAACTATGGATTACTTTTCTGAAATGCTGTCCCCAAATTTCTGGCTTAGCTTTCTCAGTCCAAACATCTTTTCTCTAGCTTTTTTACATTTGCCATTGCAGATATCTTTTCCAAGCCTAGGTCAATATATACACTCAATGTATGACTTAAGGGTGCAATAATGCTCACACTGGAAAGTGAAAAAATTAGCAACTTTTTCTCTTAGATTCCTAGTTATGTCAGGACCTGACCTCTTAAAGCAAAAAGCTTTCTGTTGACCACTTGGTTGGCTGGAACAGTGGCTTTCACAGTTTGGATAGACACAACTTTGGATGACATAAAGACAGGTGTTTTGTTTTCAAATTAAATGCTGATCAACCATTGACTATGTGCCAGATAAGAAGCTAAGCACTGGAGAGATGGAGAGGTAAGACCCCACTCTCTTCTTTAAAGGACCTACTGTGTAGGAGAGGAAAAAAGACATACATGATGTGAATAAAAGCATAACATTATAGGGCTGTTTATGTAAGCCTGAAGGATTACATAGCTAATGATTTTCATGGAAATATTTCATGAAATCTTTAATTGTGAAAATGAATGAACAATTTTTAGGAAAGACCTGTTATCTTTTCATTGGTATCCCATCAATAGTCTGATCTTTATATCAACTTATTCTGGGTGGATTTTTAAAATCTGGTAAACAGGATATTCTGAGTAAGAAGTTCTATCAGTAAGAATGCGTAAGGAATACTGCCCAAGTGGGGCATAATTGTAAAGCTGAAATGCACTATCTCGAAATCCTAAACATAACTTCTCTAATTCCCTCACTATTGCCCCTCTTCCAAGTCATCCCTCCTCACCCAGTCGCATCACCCACGTTTCCTGATAGGAGTCAGACATACGTTCATGGTGTCCACAGAAGTATACAGAAGCACCATAGTATTGTCAATATCCCCACAGTCGTCCAAAGTCACAGGACCCGCATACCCTAGGGCAAAATCAGACAGCATGAGAGGCCATTGTTTACTTCTTGCCTGACAGACCAGTTGGATCCTGACAGAGAGTATAAAATGGGTTCAAATTGTTCTATTTCAAAATTGTTGACCTTAATGGTCTAATCAGAGTGATCTGGATTGGTTCTTGACCCTAAGATCTCTGAAGGATATTTTTAGGGGAGATGTTATTTACTTAGAAGAAAAAAATCTTTTACATTGCATTTAGGATGGCACTCAATGTAATCAGTCAATAAATTCCTCGATTATAGTGATACATTTTTTTCTAAGAACATTTGCTAAACTAGTAGCATAGTGTATAGATCATTGCACAATCTAACTTAAATTGTAAAAAGATCAAATCTCTATCACTTATTGGCTGAAGACATTGAAAAAATTACTTAAGTTCTCTGAGTTTTTGCTTTATCATCTATGAAATAATAGTATATGATGAACCTATGAAATGGCCATTTATGTAAAAAATGATCAACTCAGCAATTTCACACGGTTCAACATAATAACTAACATTTATTTCACATTTACTATATATCAGGCTCTGTGCTAAGTGCTTTTATATGCATTTATCATTTTATTTTCCCTGGAATACCATGGTATAGAAACTATTATGGTCTCCGTTTAATTGATGACAAATATTTTATTTATTGAAGTCAGAGATATTAAGTAACTTGCTCAGGGTCGTACAGCTAGTAGGTGGCTAAACTAGACACAAATGAAATGTCTCCTGGCTCTGAGCCTGTGCTAGTCATTAGGATGCTTGACCATGATCATGGATGTGAGAAAATTAAGAATGCACATAAAGCACCTGGCAGAACTTGGGACATATTGGATGAACATTAAATGACTGTCTTCCCCTCTCTGTTTCTGTAGGGGTGCAGAAGTGATCTCTTCCTATCATTGTCACACAACACAGCCATTGCAGCCGCCAGACCTTATGTTGGGTGTCTGCTGTCCTCTGAAGCCAATGCGGGAAGACTCACTCCGCAGAAAGACAAAGGTTTCCCAGAGTAAGACTTTAAGGCAAGTTAGAGAAGGCAGCTATATCTTTCACTTAGTATACATTAAATTTATTTATTTTTTTACCAGCACATATTTTTTTTTAATCCATTTGGTCATGAAATATATAGGATTTTTTCATACATCTATTTCTTTTAGCACAGCTCAGAATTAGTATATGGGCATATACAAATGAAATTAAAATTATGAAATCACTGAATCTACTTCAGAAAATTTCATGTCATTGATTCCCTAGAGTATATAATTTCCAATGTAACATACTTTCCTATTTGAAAATACAAGTTCTTGAATCAATAAGGACTTATACATAAAGTCACTGACAAGTATGCTGTTAGATAAACAGAGGAAATGTGACCTGTGCCTTGTTCTCTAGTGATATGAAGGAAGCAGATGGCTTAAGAAAAGATGTGTCAGGGCAAGGTGGTAAAACAAAAAAAGAGGTAGATAGCCAGCTTACCTCAATCCAGCCTGCCTTCCAGTCCCCAAGGCTCTCTTAGTGCTGTCACTCAAATTGAACTTAACTGTGTAAGATTTTTGATTAATGTGTTTAAACACTTAGGCAGTGTCTGTGTGTGACAAACTGAGCTGTGGCCATTTTTACTATCAATACTGAGCATCCCAGCCAAAATAATCGTAAGTTAATTTGCATCTGTCATTGAGATAACCAGAGAATGAAATGGCTTGGCTTCTCTCCATTCATTTGATACATTTTGTTAGAGACTCAAATACTCTGACCCCAGAAATATACATTACATTTAAAAGCTAATTTCTTCATAGTCTCTGGATGGGATCTGGGAAGTGAAAGATGGCAGTTTCAATAGGAGATATGGGAAAAGGGAGTGTTGACCCACGTGGCTGAGAGGGGCATGTTCTTTTGGATGGTATTATTAGGAGGGGTTTGGTAGACAGAGGTCTAACACAAAGTTCCAGATTCGTGAAGGACAGACAAGGAGATGTGGAGGGACCAGAATCAAATGGCAAGTATTTCTCTTCTTGCTAGTCTCCAAGCTCAATCAAGACATAACTGCTCAAAATGCCTTGTGATAAGCTTGTTCTTAAGAGATTACTTCCACTCCCTTAAGAAGCAGGGAAGGAGAGATAATCACTTATTGGTCATCCTATGTGTCCCAAGAGCTACATGCTCTTTCTATGATCTTCAAAGATGATGAAATTCTGTAGCATAAACTTGGGTCCAATTATCAACAATAGCATCCCCAAGTTTATGCAATGATGTTTGCCTCCACTTGAGTTCAAAGTTATTTAGCTATTGAACCATCAGGTTAACCCCCCTCTTTGTTTCCAAAGTCCATTCACAAAGCCTGAATTTCTTCAGCTTTGTTGTTTGCTCTCAGGAGACCAGTACCTTCAAAAGTGAGGTTCTTGAAAGCATGAGCAAATTTGGAGGTGAGAATGTCTTCTCCATTTTCAAGAAATATCTTCAGCATATGTCCAAAGAGCAAGACTCCATCCATGTAGGCAAGAGCAAAGTCATTTTTTGCCTAAATGAGAAAGGAAAATCTTAAGATGGGTTCCCAAAAGATTCTGGTCTTGAGCCTGGAGCAAAATATTCTTGGGATCAGGATGGTAACTGGAAAAGTAAAGGGATATTAGGGGAATGGGAGAGATGGTATTAAAGGAGACTTCTGGGAAATCCTTCCTTGGGCCAGTGCCCTTTATTATTCCATGTCACAACTCTGCCTTCTCTTAGGATCAGTAAATCAGGAACACTGCCTCTAGGGAGGTAACTTTGAGCACTTAGGCTTCCTTCCCATGATGACAAAATTTACAATTGCAACCAGGAAAGAAAGCATGAAGCATTTTCACAATTCTTGCAAGATTTTATATAGAAATACTGTTCTCTTGTAGTTTAATGTTATCACTTAAGTGCAAAAGAGAAAACCAATTCCATGTCACAACTCTGCCTTCTCTTAGGATCAGTAAATCAGGAACACTGCCTCTAGGGAAGTAACTTTGAGCACTTAGGCTTCCTTCCCATGATGACAAAATTTACAATTGCAACCAGGAAAGAAAACATGAAGCATTTTCACAATTCTTGCAAGATTTTATATAGAAATACTGTTCTCTTGTAGTTTAATGTTATCACTTAAGTGCAAAAGAGAAAACCAAAAACCACAAAACAAAAACACCACCTGTCTTTCAGTGTCCTGAATGGGACATAAGGAGTTTTGATTGGATTACACTTGCTTTCATTAAACTTGCTTTGAAGACAGTTCTGACTGGGTTCTGACAGTTCTTCAGGCCCCAAATGTCTGCCCCTTGGGAAAGTAATGGCGAGGGTCAGAGCTCCTCTGCCTTCGTGACTGTCACATGCTGATCTTCACAGAGCTTGACTATGAACTAAAAGCTCTTGATCCACTGACAGCAGGTGAGTTCTGTTACCTCGGGCGTTTTGGACTGTCCACCATGAAGAATCATACCTTCGCTAGAGTTGAGAACCAGTGAAAGTTAGTATCCAGTGTAGTCTGGATACTACACCCAGAACTATATTCGCTATAAAATATAAAAAGAAAAAATAAAACCTCTTTCATTGGTCTCAGTTTCTTTTGCTGAAATCATCATTTCATGAGATGAAAAGACTCCAGTTAAGACCCAGGCCAAGAAGAGGTTGCAGCCCCTTAATTTTGGCAGGGTTGTAAGGTGGAGGGCTTCGAACTGCTAGTCTAGGAAAATCTGTGATACCCCCAGAGGTATTCACCTTTCCTTACAGCTTTTTGGGCTTGGCCCTTGACTTGTCATCCTGAAGTTGTTTAGGGTCCTCAGGATTTCCCCTTTTTCCTGCTCCCATTTCAAACCTGCTCTCAACTGTTTGTCTCTGAGGACAGAATGCATCTATAAATCTAACCACATTAAGGTACTGACAAACCTCAATGCGGTTAGAGTCGGGGGCCCTGAATTATAAGGTGACCATGATTTAGTGGCCAAATGGGGACCTTTCTTTCTTCAGTAAATGCTAAGCCAGATGGGATATTGGGATAACGGGAATAAATCAACTCTCCTGAGCAAATCTGGACAATTGTCAACTTAGTCGTAATGGAGGACAATGTCTTAACCTAGGAATACATATCTCTAAAGGTAGAATTTGGGGCTAGTTGGTTAGCTCAGTTGGTTAGAGTGTGGAGTTAGAACACCAAGGTCAAGGGTTTGGATCCCTGTACTGGCCAGCTGCCAAAAAATAAATTTAAAGGTAGAATTTTGGCATCGATGACAGGAGAAGTTTACTTTAAGATGTAGGGAACTTTCAAGTAACCCCTTACTTTACATTGTTTAATTTCTACTTCCTCCAATTGTAAGACTGGCTCCTCAACAGCAGGGCTTCTCCCTGTCTTACTGTATTACAACTTCCATTCTGATGTTGCAGAAGCAACCCCTGTTGCACTGCCCTAGAGTCCAGCACAGTGACCTATAGCAAAAGTTTTGATAGGGATCCTGCTATTGCAAAGCCCTGTACGTGCACTCAGTTAACATTTGTCGCGTGAATTGGAATGAGTAAAAATAATTGCTCATTTTAGAATTTAGGTCTGAATAGGAAAATAATTACCTTACCCTTCACAAAGAAGACAATAGTATGTATATGAGCATATATATATATATATATCTGTATCTCTATTTATCTACCTATGTATATATCTTACCCCTGATAAATCCTCAGAGATGTTATTAAAGGTGAAATTTCCAGGAGGCAGTGTCAGAACAAGGACATTTTTCATATAGTCAGGGGCTGTGACATTGTCCTCAAAGTAGCGGTCACTGTAATAAAAAAACACAGATTCCTCATGAAAATTAGCTTCCTTCAAAAATAGAGATGTGTCTTTTACAAACTATAGCATCTGCCCTTGAAGATGGTTTAAAACTTTTTTTGGGGCCGGCCCGTGGCTCACTCGGGAGAGTGCGGTGCTGATAACACCAAGGCCCCAGGTTCGGATCCCACATAGGGATGGCCGGTTCGCTCACTGGCTGAGCGTGGTGCTGACAACACCAATTCAAGGGTTAAGATCCCCTTACCGGTCATCTTTAAAAAAAAAACAAAAAAAAAAACTTTTTTTTTTCAGTAATCTGCAAAACTTTCTACTTTCCCCAGATAGGATTATTTTCTTCTATACTTGCTAAGTTGAATAAAGGAAATTCTGGCAGCTGTGGTTAATATATACCAATGGAAAGGAAAATTTGAATAGTGATACTTCTTTGGGGGAGATTTTCTGGGCTCTGGATTAGTGAGCTAGTGCTTGCTTTCAAAGCTTAATGAAAGCCGTGGTATACACCTGGAAACTTTCTTTTCCTTAAGTTCTCTTAGCAATTTAGAGATATTGGGATATGGTAGAGAGAAATTTTATAATTAAACTTACTTTTCAGATGGTGTAACATAACCATAAAAATACTAACATTTTTTCTAATACTGTAAGCTTCTTAACATATAGGGCATTACCTTATCAATCCTTGTATCTTCAACTCTAGACAATGCTTGGTACACTGTAGACTCTCAATACTGAGATTGAAAATCATGTGGTTTCTAAGCTTCCTAATCTTTTGGATGCCTTAATATGCTAAGAATCTAACATGTTTGAACTGCTGTCTTTATGGTAACCATCATTTAATGTTTAAACACATCTACTATGTGCTATGGACCGTGTTGGGTATTTTGCTTACATTATCACACCTAATCCTAAAAGCACCTTTTAAAACTGGGCATTTTAATTCTCATTTTACAAATGAGAAAATTTAATCTCAAGATGCTAAGAAATGTCCAAGAGTCAAAAGAATCAGAAGTGTCAGAATTAGAATTTGAAGCCAGGTTATGTCTAGTTTTGAATCTTACAGTCTTCCCAAAACATAGCCAGGTGTCCTTTGGGAATACTGATAAAGGAATGCCAGCACTTTGGCAGCTGACTGAGGATTGATTTGCTGAAAGTAAAATTATACCAACCTGGCTGCATGAGGACTCCTTTCAATGGCCAAAGCAGCTATGGAAATCAGTGTGGTTGTAGGAGTTAAATTTTGATAACTTTGCCCTTTTTCCTATACTTCTGCAGCTAAAAGGCTAAATTGATTGATGAATTATCTTTGTGAACATCTAACCATCAAGCAGGCTTATGCTTCATTTTCTTTCATGCTGTAAAATTATGTTTAGTGTGGACAAAATGACTAGGCAAATATGGGAAAGATCTAGAACAGTAACAGCCTCTGGTCTGAATACAGAGAGGTAATGATTAATGATCCAGTCAGATAAGTGAAGTCCTGTGATCTGGCTGCTGGGGACAAGGGACACAGGCCCACCAGCAACACCTTCTTTATACTTAGCCTGACTCAAACATAAACTTGGCACAGTTTGTTAGTGGGATCTCCAATTATATTACAAAATGAAGGGTAAAAAGTAAGACTGGATGTGATAAAAGGTAGTTTCTGCTCTCCAGAATTTTCTGTCCTTAGTCTTGGAGAAGTGTGGAGGAAAAGATCACCACCTAGTGCCTGCTGCAAAGGGCAAAGAATAACTGCGTGAATCAGAGTCATATAAACAAAACTTTACTCTTGTCAAAGGTGGCTGCAGGAAAAGCAATCCAGGACCAAAGGCCATTAGTGACTGAAGGGAAAAAATGTGCTCCATATTCCCAGGAATAATATTATTGAATTATTAGTTGATTTCTCATTCCCTAGACATAGACTTTAAAATCAGGCTGGAGATCAGGATCCTATGTTGACTGAGTAGACCTCATAGACAAATGGACATGTGGGCTTCGTGGGGCTTTTTTAAAAAAAAAAACTTTTGTATTTAGACATGATAGAGATGTCAAAGGAATACATCTCTGCTAAGGCCACAATTGATTAAATAAGAATGAGGGTGTGAGGAAGAAGAAGTAAAACTTTGGTTCAAATAGTATCATCATACCAAACCCCATAAGAGGCTGTGCAAAGCAAGAGAAAAGGGAATGTGTCTCCCAGAAATCCTTGGACGACTTCCTTTCTGAAAGAAGTGTTTCCATATATTGTACCTACTTGAATAGATCCACTAGAATAATGACAACGTCTTCCGCTGCTGCTCGATCACCCTTGAGGCTGTGGATGTTTTCTGGGGTAGCACACATAACAATCACTGGAGGAGAGAGAGCAAGACAAGGAGACAAACGTGTGATGGTCCATACACAGGGAGGGAACCAGCCGCCTGAACTTGAAACTGGCGTGTCCATGTTACTTTTTTTTTTTTTTAAGATTAACACCCATTTCTCAAATCCACCCTGCCTTCTTCTTCTTTTTTTCCCCATTTACAGTTATAGGTTCAGAATAGAACTAAAGCATGAGATCCTTCAAAATGTTATGTAGTCTATTCCCTTAATTTTATAGATTTAAGGAGGCTGAAGCCAATATGCCAAAGGGTCAAAGAACTAGTAGATGACAGATAGCACTGAGAGTC
This sequence comes from Galeopterus variegatus, assembly GCF_000696425.1. Lineage (NCBI taxonomy): Eukaryota > Metazoa > Chordata > Mammalia > Dermoptera > Cynocephalidae > Galeopterus > Galeopterus variegatus. The sequence continues at coordinate 343,588 of NW_007727918.1, forward strand.
AAGTTTATGAGTCTTGGTTCAGTGCTTATCCCATTATACCAGGCGGGGGTGGTTACAAAAGCTACTTTCACAGATAAGTGAAGTGCACCTTACTATTTGTAAAAGTTATTGAAAGAGATGTAGCAAAAGTGAGTGTGAGAAGAATTTATAAAGTCCCCCTAAGCCATTTTTCTTGGGCTTTGTCTATAGTTTCTTAACTCAAAACTCAGTCTTAGTGATTTCAGTGAAAGAGTCCGAGCTGAAACTCTACCACTAATTCCCACCAGCTGTCTCCCGAATACATGGCTTTATGAGTAAGAGGAGTTGGGGACACTTCATTTGATGTTTTTATATGCTGTGATGTCCAGATGAATTGTAAACTCTTTAGGGACATGAATAATTTTATACTCCTATTTCCCCCATACCTTGGTTAATGTTTTTATAACTGGTAAGTTCTTAATATTGCAAACCCTGGATAATGGCAGTGGATGATGGTTTGAGTGCTATCAGGAAATCTGCCAAGCAAGCATCTTCCCTTGTAGGAAACTCCCACAATTGACTTCTTTGCTCTTGCTATGTTCTTGTTTCTAGAAAGAATATAGTTTAAAATGCAACAAATCCCCTGATAACTTCATGAGGATGATTTTATCCCATTAGTCTCTCACACGCGGCCTCTAGCTGAGAGATCACTGGACAGGTGAGACACAGAAAGTCTAGGAAAGTGAGACAAGTTTTGCTTACCTTGTGATTTTGCCTGAGGCCATATGTCAGTAAATTTATCCTCTTGGTCATTAGGGGATCAGGGTTCAGAATGTGTGAGGATTAGTCCCAAATCCAATAATATGTGGGATTGAGGTGAACTTAAAGAGCAGTTTACTGGTGGTGGGTCATGATATCATTTGTGTTTATAAAAGCTGGATGTTAGCATTATCATTACTTTCATCTTGTTAGTATATTTACTCAAAACTGTTTCATATTTTCTCAGGATAAAGTTTTAGTCTGTGAAAGGACCGATATAATGAAGTTGTATGCAACTACAGGTCTCCCCAAATATGCAAAATCTACACACGTCATGATGATAGCTCTGCAGTGGTAGAGCTGTTGAAACGGCGTGTAAGGAGGTGATGGTCATGAGGACATGATCTTCAGATCTTCTTACCATTGCTTTTCCTGTTCCGGTCCGTTAAGATATCCCGAAATTGGTCCTCTCCTCTCAGCATCTCCTTGAAGGTGAGTTCCTGAGAAAAATAGGAAACTCCAGCCTCCAGAGCATTGAGGTACCTAGAACAGGAAAAAGAGACACTAAGAAGCCAGCCTAGTTTCCTCATGGCCTCTTGTGTCTTTCACTTGTCATTTGCAGATCTGTCCTGGGAGGTGTTCATCCAAAATTCATTTCTGCTGTTAATGCAATGGACAGTACACACTATGATACCAATGGTTTGGATTAGGAGCATCTAATTTAATGAAAGTGCAGGGGAAGTTTTATGGAATCTTCATGTATGTATATAGGAAGGTTCTACTCTCCATTATCATAGGCAAGTTGAAACTTTTGAATCTACAATACCAAAATTCAGAGTTGATAGGAAAAGTTCCTGCTCCTTTGTGAAATGAACTTTTGTGTGTTTTAAGTTCACCCCAAAGTTTCTAGGGTGAGGTCTTAGGGTTGATTCCTGTAGTTTCCTAAATGCACATCCCTGATGGTATCCTGTCTTAGTCTTCTGCATGCTTAGGTGGAGAGAGACTGCAGAACTAAGCAGTACCCTGGAAGTACAGCCAGTAACCCAACCAGAAGATTCCTTCCTCCACAAATGCACATCCCTGATGGTATCCTGTCTTAGTCTTCTGCATGCTTAGGTGGAGAGAGACTGTAGAACTAAGCAGTACCCTGGAAGTACAGCCAGTAACCCAACCAGAAGATTCCTTCCTCCACTTTTGCTGGAGTTGAGTGAACCTTGCAATTTTCTGTTAGCAATGGTACCTATTTTTCCTGTTCTCCCTGGCCCCTTGTTCCTCTGAAAGGATGTGGGAGAAATTATTTCTAACTAATTGTAGGTATAAGCAGAAAGCACATTCTCTAGTATATCTTTCATAGCAGTGTGAAAACATTGAGTTCTGGTTTTTGTTTTCCTTATATGTAAATGCAGATTATAGCACTTGTTTTCTTTTCTTCAGTGTACTTACTATGGGGAATCAATAAAACTAATGTGAGCACACTTTCAAAACTAGAAAGTGTTGTACATGCAATCTATACTAATTATTTTTATTATACTATATTTGCTTTGACCCCTTTGCTTTTATTTGTGTGTAAGAAAGTGGGCAAGTGTCTGTTTCCAGTGCTGCTACAGATGGAAGGTGCATCTGATAATAGCCAGGTGTTCTGTCATGAGTCTATGGCTTCTCTCCATGGCAAATGCCAGCAGAATGTTAATTATCCTGCTTACCAGAAACAGTCCTCAGACTCAGTACCATCCTTGTAAACATATGCACTGTTCCAGGAAAAAGTTTTGAATGGCAGATCATTGGCCTTCCAAAAGTTAACCAAGAAGTACATCAGTTTCCTAGCTGGAGACATCAGTCTGGTTAAGGTTTCTTTATAGTCACAAGACAATCCAAAACTTCCTGCTGAGATCATGGGGTAGTTCAATTCTGTGTCAACGCTATACCAAGAGGTGAGAAAAACAAACAAACCGATAACAGGATTAACTTAAGTAGCACAAATAAATCCCTCTTTAACTAGTTTCAGCATGCATGTATAAGTGGTAAGAAAGAAAAAGGGTCATTAAAGCAGGTTTGTTATTTTATATAGGTGTCTCTCCCACACAGATGAATTTAAAAACATTTATTGAGCATGTGCTCATATGTTCCGAGCATATTGTAGGCAGTTTCACGAATATGTGGCTTGATTACTTCGATTTATTCTAAACTTTATGGGATTTGGGGAGTAGGGCTAAGAAAACAGATGGGCCACCACAGCTACCGTAATCGCTGCAAAGCCAGGAAGATGCCCTCTACACGTTTCCCTCCATCCACTGCCTTCCTTCCAGCTCTGCTGTGGACTCTCTTTGAGATGGATGTCAGCTGAGGATGTGAGATCTTTCCTTCCCCTGTTCAGAATGTAAATCTGCTGCCAGTTCCTTAAATACATCCAGCTTCATGCTCCATCAGGGCCTTGACCAATGCCAGGAATGATGGTCCCTTGCCTGGCTGACTCTTACTCACTCCTCGGGTCCTAGATTAAACGTCTCTTTATCTATCAGAAAACTTTCCTTGATACCTAAGACCAGGTAATTATTTGGGTGAGTATCTTTTTAGCATCTATCTTCTCTGCTAGACTGAAAGCTCCCTGAAGGCAGGGGCCAGGCCTGGTTTGCTCACCTCAGCATCTCCAGTGTGCCTGACTCAGATGTGGTCCTCAATATGCATTGAATGAAGGAAGGGAAACAACATCTCCTTCCGCCTTCAGTGCTCCCCTGAAAGGTTTTACTAGTGTGCTGCTTTTACCTCTAACTCGCCATATTCATGGTCCAGCTTATCTTTTATTTTTATTCCTCAAATGATTTTTCCATTTCTTTTAGTGTTTTGAGATCTCAAATCCTTCTTTGACCACCTTCCCCCAACATCCAATCAGTTATCAAAAACCATCGAGTCTATCTTCAAATACGTTTAAAGCTGTCCTCCCAGTCCATGTCCTCTGCTTCCTTGCTGAGTCAGGCCCTCCTTCCCCGCTGCTGACATTCCTGTGATCAGTCTCTGCCTGTATCTTTCCTATACACTGTTGTCAATGATTCTTCCCAGAGTAGAACCGCTTCTCGTGGCACTCCCAGGCTCCAAACCTTAGTGGTTTCTGATGCAAATCTCATTAAATACAACTTTCTTCACCTGCACTTGAGTCACATGCATTCCAAATATACTTAATTTTTCTAGTCTCATCTCTGTTGTTCCCCCATACGTTTCCTAAACTCCAGTTGGTACAGACTTCTGCAAGTTTTCATCATCTCTCGCTTCTCTGCTTTCACACGTACTTCTCCCGAGGCCTGGCTGGGAAGCGTGTGCCCTGACCTCTACACCTTATGCTTCTGCCCGTTATTCCACATGCATCTCAGATACCATCTCCTCCATGAAGTCTTTCCCCTCTGGAAGCTTAACCCCCTCAGCCAGAGGTGATCATTTCCTCCTGTGCTTTCTGCAGCTTCTTGTTTATATTTCTCTGATGGAATCTACCTCACTCTGCCTCGTATTAGTCACCAGAGTCCTTGTCACCTTCTCTATTTGGCTGGGCAGGGGCTGTGTGAATTCTTTCTCCTCTGACAAAGCTAAAATTCTTCTTTATACACAGAAATTCTTCCTCATAAATGGAGTATCAGTTTCCCAATCCTCCTCTTCTTCTGAGCATACTCTACAGCAATATTAGTAAGTGATCAGATAAGACAATAGCTGAGAATGAATACAAGGAAGAGCAAGCACTGTGCATGGAAGACGGGCTCAGAAAGTGCTTCCCCGGTGTGTCTGAGACGCCAGGGCCTGAGCATCTGTGTCTGTTTATGCTGTTGGGCGTGAGAGTCAGGAGCACACTTCGCAACAGGCGTTTCAGAGGTCTATTGTTTACCCTTCAAAATCAATTGCCGGGGTCCTTCTGCACAGTTATCTCTGTGTAGATGAACGGTGATTCTGGATTCAGGGTAAGAGTGAACAGGGGAGGCATGTGAGAAGGGTTTTGTTTGATTGGGGCAGGTGTGATGTTGGGGGTGATGTGAATTACACTGAGTGGCACCAGTGGAAGGTATGAGGGTGATTTTCCCAGAGCTGGAAAAGTACGGCCATTCTAGGATATATTGACAGCTTTTATCTAAGAGGGTAAGGGAACTGTACAAAGTACTTTAACATTCTATTTATATAACCCTCAACCCTACGAAATAAGTACCGTGTTATCTTCTCTACTTTCTCAGACCTAAGCACAGAACAGAGCCCTGCAGATGCCCAGCACCTTCCCTTGTGTTCCCCACCATCTACCCAACTTTTGTGAATATTTTCTTATTAAACTCCTCAAATTAGCCCAGTTCTCTGTCTTCCTTGTTACCTGTTAGGACCTTGGCTTTTTATGTATGCCATGTTGCCTCACAAACTCAGATGTTAGCAATGCAACCTGAACGGCTGCTGCCAGTCACCCCATGCTGGGCAAAGGCAGCAGTATCTGGGCGAGGGAATGTGGTTGTAGAGAAGTGGCAAAATACGAGGTCTCAACACTGCTGATTGTGTTGCCTGGACTGGACTGTTGTTCCATAAATCGTCTAAATTGCGATGTCATGACCTGTCTTCCATTCACAGTAGTACGGAAGCAACAGAAAACCAGACTACTTACTACATCTGGAAGGTGGAGTATGTACATGACGGCCCCATGAGGACACAGCCCATCTGGTCTTTAGTCTGTAGGAGAGAGAAACAAAAACAAAACCAAAACCGAAAACTGATCCCTAAAATGAAAAAAATTATTCAGTGCACAGGAAAGAAGAGGCAAGGGGGAGCTCCCAGAGGCTTAGAAAGTGGCCGCCCCAAATGTTTGCACACAGAGCAGAAAGGAGCCTCGGCCTGGGGGAGGGAGAAGAGATGCTGTGGGGGAGGGGAAGGCTTCACACAGGGGAGCAGCTGAGGGTGAGCCCGGATTCTTCCTCAAGTGGGGGATGGGAAGAGGTGGAAGAGGCATTGGCAGTAACGTTAGTAGTATCTCAGGCCAGATGGTGGGGAGACTAGATTTGGGGGTGCTTTGAAGGAACAGGGCACGGTTCAGTTTTTGGGAGAGCTCCAAAGCAGGGCTGAAGTGAACAACATAGATCGTGATCAACTGGGTGATTACTGACCTCACTTTCCACCTTTTATCAAGGGGACCCTGGTTAGGAATATCCCGTGCCTGGATTGGGAGAACCAGGTCGTACTTCTCTCCAGAGGGAAAGGGAAAAAGCACCCACTGCTGGGATTGTGGAGTTTGTCCCCACCCTCTCCAGACTGAGCATGACGGCCCGTGCCTGGATTGGGAGAACCAGGTCGTACTTCTCTCCAGAGGGAAAGGGAAAAAGCACCTACTGCTGGGATTGTGGAGTTTGTCCCCACCCTCTCCAGACTGAGCATGACGGCTGTCATGGCCACTCTGCCTGACGTGGGCATAGCCTGTCTGGTCGCTGTGATGCTATTGACTGAAGTTTTGGAACCACGGCTGTACTCCCAGTGCTCTGCTTTTTGGACAGCTTTTTCCTTTGTTTCTGTAGGAAAGGGAGTGCCTTGCGTACCGACTTGTCTCTAGAGAGCTTGCAACACTCAGCTTCTTAAAGCTCTGGTTGGGGGTTGGGGACTGGGAATTAGGCAAGAATCTTTCTCTTCCCATTTCTGTCCTTTGACGTTACCATTACTACTTTAAGGTTAGGTGTCAAGTTCAGCCCTTAAGCCACTAACCTTTGACTTGATATATGATGATGACTTGAAACAGGGATTTCTGGTGTGGGGCCCAATGGGCTTTTATATTTACTTTATTGTTTTTGGTGGTTGGCCAGTATGGAGATCCCAGTCTATGACCTTGGTGTTATAAGGCTGTGCTCTAACCAACGAGCTAACCAGCCAGCCCACTACCAATGTGTTTTTAAACATGGCTTCTCAGGTATTTCTTGAGGGACACAAAGGCAACCCAGTTTATACCAATGTTTAAATTTTAAAAATGTTTTAAAAACAACTTAAAACAAAATAATTCTCCTCCATACCACTGAGAGTGTTCAGATAGTACATAGCTATGGTTCACCCTACTTTCCTGGATTCCTGGAGGGCCTCATCACTTGGGAAATCTCTGGGATTAAAGCCAGAGTACGCCGCCTTTAAATCGTTCAGCTGCACGGCTGGAGCTGGCGGGAGAGATGCGACATGGACATGTGCCTGAGTTTCCCAGTGTGGTCGTCCTGTGCCAAGACACTGTGAGCTAAGTCTACAAAGGTGAATACTTACTGAAATTTCCCTGAGTAGGTCAGAGATGCGACATGGACATGTGCCTGAGTTTCCCAGTGTGGTCGTCCTGTGCCAAGACACTGTAAGCTAAGTCTACAAAGGTGAATACTTACTGAAATTTCCCTGAGTAGGTCGAGGCCTTCGCAGGTGCTGCTCCGACAGTCACCTGAGCTGTGAATCACATTATCCGAATAGATGAAGGTGGCATTCACATTCACATCTATGCCTGTCACCCAGGAAGGAGGGAAAATAGAAAACTAGTGTTATTCCTCAGTAGTTTGTACCAGCCATGAGATTTAGCTCTTGCCAGTCGATCCTGGGACGTAATGAGCATCCAATCTCAGGCCTAGGAATATTTGAGTTCTGAGTCCCTGTTTTACTCCCTGTCACTTCTCTCTGGCTCTGTCTCTTTGTTAACTCTGTTTTTCTCTCTCTCTCAACAGCTTTATTGAGGTATAATTTACCCACCATAAAAATCACCCATTTTAGCATATGGTTCAATGATTTTTAGTAAATATATAGAGTTGTGCAACCGTCCCCACAATCCAGTTTTAGAACATTTTCATTAATGTTGCTGCTCTCTTCATCTCCTCACAACCCCAGACTGCATGGCACTGGGGAGTGTTAGGAAATCAAAGACATGGACTTTATGATCTCCCGTGCTTTCACGATCCCAAGGTGCTGGTTCTGTTTGCTGCCAATCTGCACGAGGCTACCGTCTTCCCTGGTCTCTGATCTTCATTCTTATATCTGATCAACAAATATTTATTAAGTTCCCACTTTGGGCCAGGCACTCTTCTTTGTCCTCATGATACATCATTGAACAAAATTTCCTGAGGCTTCCATTTTTCTTTTGGGGATCAGCTATTTCTGATAGGCTGGTCATGGAAGCCTCCTGGGGAACTTGAAGGAAGTGAGAGAGTGGGCCATGCAGATATATGGCTTCTGGTCAGACGTCACAGCACGGACAAAAATCCTGGGCAGGATCACTCTTAGCGGGTTTCAGCAACAGCGAGGAAGCTGGCAGGGTGAGTGAGGGGTGGTAGGGGTCGTAGATAAGGTGAGAGGGAGGCCACATCACGCATGGCCATGTAGGTCTTGGTAATAAGAACTTTCAATTATGCTGGGATGGATGTCTTTAGGGGATTTTCAGGAGAGAAATTAAATTGTCTGACCATCATTTTTAAAGGACATCTCTAGATTTTGATGCAGAAAATAGATTGTGGGGGACAAGAAGAGAAACAGACAGCTAGTTAAGAGGTTTTAAGAACCTAGGTTAGCATGGACTAGAATAGTGGCAGCAAAAGTAGAGAAAATGGTTGCATTTTGGATACATTTCAAAGGTAAGGCCACCGTAAAATTGCTGAAGGGATGTGAAGTATGAGAAAAAGAGGACTCAGGACAACTCCTATATTTTTGGCCTGAGCACCTGGGTGAAGGGAACTGATATTGACCAAGACAGGAAGGAATGTGGGAGGAACAGGTTTGTTAATGTGGTGTGGTGGTGGACCTGGTGGGAGTGACAGGCCTCTTAGACTTCCATGTAGAGATGGCAGGTAAGCAGTTGAAAATATACCAGTCAGGAATAGCTATCAACACAGTCACACTTATTGATTAAAAAACTGTCATATCTGTGTCTCAGATTTATAAGTTTAGCACAAAAGGGATGTCTTAGTTTTCTAAAAAACAGAACCTGAGACAAAAGCTTTATTGGGGTTGTTGTTCTAGAATCCCCTATGCAGTCCATGGTGGGATCTGAAATTACAACTGTGATTGTCTCACTCCAAACCTATTGTGCATTTTTGATAACTCAGATCCAAACTCATGCCTGAGGGAATGGCCTTTTATCACCTTAATGATCCATCAAAATGTTAAATCCAAAATTTATCAATNAGGGAATGGCCTTTTATCACCTTAATGATCCATCAAAATGTTAAATCCAAAATTTATCAATGGTTAAGACTACTTGGTCTCAACTAATCTTGCTATATCACAAATTTTAGCCCCTTTCTCTCAGAGCATTCAAGATACAAGAGTGTATGGGAGGAACAAATGAATCCCCTCAGAAAGTCCCCAGGTGGGACCGGCTGGTTAGCTCAGTTGGTTAGAACACGGTGTTGATAACTGCACGGTCAAGGGTTCAG
>NW_007727919.1:0-28524 GCF_000696425.1 Galeopterus variegatus
GTGTCCACCCAGTCATATCAAGGCCCCATACATCATGGAGCTTTTTAGAGAAGACATTTCACAAGGTCCTGTTGTAGTTCTTTTCTTATAATTTTTATAGCTACAAAAGGGCAACCTGGTATGATGGAAAGGTAGTCACTGGCCTGGGCTTGAGTTCCAGTTCTGCCCTACATAAACTTTGTGACCTTGGAGAAGCTTCATAATTCCTCCTTGCAAGGTGGGGAGAATACCCTGCCAAAAGGATTGGTACTGTACATGTATGACAGAGGTACAGTCCCTGTGAACCTTTTCAGTTCTCGTGAATGTGTGTATGTGTGTATTTCCTGCCTTATACTAGGCACTACTCTAGGTTTTAAGGGATATGGAAATGAATAAAATGTATTTCTGCCTTTCAGGAGTTTTCATCGTTTGTGCCTGATACGACCATCCTTTGTGGGAAGGCAGGGTACTGGCCGAGTGTTAGCTGGCTGGCAGGAGTTGGGATTGGGTTCTTCAAGGTGAAGCAACTCCTACTGGGGGAGCATGAATAATTATGAGCCTGAGGGGTAAGTCAGTGAAAGCCAATAAGGGAGAACCAAGGAGAAGACAACTGTGTGATCACAGATAATGTCAAATTTAGAGGCCAGAAGTGCAATTAAGGTCAGGCTCTCTAAGCCTAGAATTCAAAGCTGCCAGATACACATTGGATCCGAGAGAACTGATTAAGGATGAGCATAAATTCTGGTAGAGTTGATGGCTGAGAGTGGTCTTGGGTGTTGTGGTTCACAGACTGCTAGATATGGTTTGCTTTGGTTTGAAGCTCTAGAGCAGCACTGTCCAGTAGAAATATAATGTGAGCCACAGGAGTAACCCACACATGTACCTTTAAAATTTTCTATTAGTCACATTAAAAAAGTAAAAAGAAACAGGTAAAATTAATTTTAATAAATATTTATTTAACCAGTACATTGAAAATATTATCATTGTAACATTTACTCAATATAAAAAAATTAATGAGATAGTTTATTTATTTATTTTTTGGAACTAAGTGTACCCACAAATTAAAGTAATTCCTTAATATTATCAAGTACCAAAGACAGTGTTCATATTTCTTGAATTATCACATAAGTGCTTTTGTTAAAAATTTTTTTGTTTTGTTCATTTTTAGAATAAGATCCACCTATTGCAATTAGATGATATGTTTCTTAAGTATCTTTTAATCTGCAGGTCCCCCTTTCTCTTTTTCCTTAAAATTTGTTTGTTGAAAAAACTGGGTCATTTGTCCAGCAGAGTTTCCCACAGTCTCAATTCTACTGATTACATTCCTGTGGTATCACTTACCACATTCTTCTGGCCCTTATTCCCTGTATATTGGTAGTTAGATCTAGAGGCTCGATTGGATTCAGGTTTACTTATTTATTTCTTTTTGGGAATACTGCTTTATAGGTAGCGCTGTGTACCTCCATCAGGAGACATTTGATGTCTAGTCGTCTCTCTTTTTGTGACATTAGCAGCCAATGATGATTGTTGCCTAGATCCATTAATTCCTTAGGGTTTACAAAAGCCTATTCCTTCTACAATACTTCTGGAATGCTTCTATAAAGAGAAACTTCCCTTCATCAACTATTTGGTTATCCTGAGGTACAATTCACATGAAAAAGGCAGGCAAATGCTTGCTTGATTCTTCTCTTCTATTTACCAGCTTTCAAAATAATGAGTTGGTTCCCTACCATCCTCCAAAGGTAACCAGTGACGTGTTTAATATAGTTATAAGCTTATCGGTTTATAAATATTTAAGGTATTCTAGTCCATTGCAGTTGTTATCCTTACTGATGCTCAATTGTCCTGTCTTGTCTACTGGAAGTAGCCACGTTGGCTCCTGTGTCCTTTTCATAGTCCTCCAATATAAATATTTAAGGTATTCTAGTCCATTGCAGTTGTTATCCTTACTGATGCTCAACTGTCCTGTCTTGTCTACTGGAAGTAGCCACGTTGGCTCCTGTGTCCTTTTCATAGTCCTCCAGCAATGGTTGATAGATTTCTTGCCTTTTGGTCTGACAAGGTATTCCAGGTTCATTATGTTTATTTCCTATTTCTGATCTTAAAGTCAGTCATCTTCCCCAGTAACCTAATTCCTTTTATTAAAAGATGGTCTTTAGAGGCCATCTGGGCAGTGGGGTGCTCATTGCTAAGGGACTGGTGATTGTTTCTGGGCATTTAAAGTGAATATAGCCAGGAAATAAATATTTTTGAAAGATAACAGTGCACCATGAGTTTATAGTTATACATCCAATGCAAATTGAGAACTGCAAGGCTTTTCTTTAACCTCCTGTCTTCTATTTCCTCTCTCTCATAACATAAATCCTGATCCTTAACAGCATCATGATTATTCCTCATTTGCTTTATTCCACAACACACACGTCTCAGACTAACAATGATCAACAAACACTTCCTCATGACTTTCAGTAATATGATTACTGAAACAGTTTAAATTTTTTTTCCCTGATTTTTTTTTTAAAGAAGACTAACACAGACATTGATTTTTGATGTTAAGATATATGCCACTGGGGATGAACTGGCAAATTACTGTATTTTTAACTCTTTTAAATCAGCTCTCTCTCTCTCTTTTTTTTTTTTTTTTTTTTTTTTCAGCTAGCCATTACATGGAACCAGCAGGCTGAACCATTGACCTTGGTGTTACAAGGCTGTGCTCTAACCAGCTGAGGTAACTGGCCAGCTCTAAATCAGTTCCTTTTTATGTGGCTATTCTACTAACAATGGAGCAGTTAGTGATTAGCTCAACCCAGTTAGGATTATTTGTTTCATTTTACTTTTGATTTGGTCTTCTTTAAAGTTTACTTTTGCCTTCTAATAATGTAAATTATTTACATGTTCTTAAGTAAAATACAGTATATTTAATATGTAGTCATACACATCTATTTGACAGACCTGGAGTAATTGCTGTCTGCTGCTAAGGTTTCCACTACTGATGCAAGAAAAAAATCCTCGCACTCTGTCTGTCTGATTGTGGCAGCCAAGATTAAACAGAAGAAAAGAGAGGGGGAAAAGAGAGAGAATTTTTGAAACTTGGGAAAACAGTGAAGAGCCTGTTTTATTCCAAAGAACCTAAAAATTGAGTTTACACAGGAAATATTCCCTATCACCCTTACCTGGTTGATTATACCTTTAATATCTTAAAGATTAAACTAAGTAAAGCAAGCCAGTGACTTAAAAAAAAATGGTACTTGTATATTCAGAGAAATTTGGATTTTTATCCCTGTCTATTACATTCTAGGACCTTTATCCTATAGGTAATTATATTTAAAATTTTTGTGGTTTCCATGCCATTGTTTTAAATTCACACGAACTTATCTTTATGTCCTCCATATCTCGGATGCATGGTAGTATACTAATTTACTTTTCTTCATTTTCTTTTTTTCACTTAATAACATATCCTGGAGATCACTTCATTGTAGTTTATAAAGATATTCCTCACTCCTTTTTATAGCTGCATATTACTGTATACCATTATTTGGCTATACTATGGTTTATTCAGCCAGTCCTCTCCCCTATGAATGGATTTTTGGATTCTTTCCAGTAGTCTTTGCTATTATAAGTGTTGCTACAGGGAATGGCCTTGTGCTTATATCTTTTCATATTATGGAGTCTAATTTTTTAGTACAATAGTGACATAATGTTTTCTAGAAGGGACATACTTACCTACATGGAGCATTAACTTCTGCCCACCACACAGATACTTCCACTGGGTCCTTTAGTTCTCTAGGAATTATAAAATAGTAATATAGTTGTCACTCAAGCGTAAGCTTAAGATCTTTAGCAGAGTGTTCTCTGTGAGGAAAACCTACTCTTTTCTGCTTTAAACCAGCTATAATTTGATTTTCGTGGAGGTATGAGCTCTCTGAGACAAGCTTTCTGGAAGAGGTTGGTCCTGTCAATGGTAAATCTATTGGACACTGTAATTCTTCTTCCTTATCATGGCAGCAAAGTGGTTTGGGAAGAATAGTCGCTGTCTTTTCATCTTCATTCTGCCTCTCCCCTTAATATGAGCTCTCTGAGACAAGCTTTCTGGAAGAGGTTGGTCCTGTCAATGGTAAATCTATTGGACACTGTAATTCTTCTTCCTTATCATGTCAGCAAAGTGGTTTGGGAAGAATAGTCGCTGTCTTTTCATCTTCATTCTGCCTCTCCCCTTACCTTAGAGTTACACTGGCATTAACCCTGGTAAGCACTCACAATGCCACAGGGTGCTTAGCACCAGTGATTGTTATAAAGAACGTCCTTGAGTCTTCATGAGAACTTAGAGCGTAATTGACACCTTATCTTGATGTTAATCATCAAGACCTAAGATCAAGTCTTCTTGAAATAGAATGTGTAGATGTATATTCTTTTGAGTGATTCAAAACTCTGATTCTATTTTTGTGATAGAATCACATATCTGATCTATGATGGATGTTTCCTAAAGTGCTTTCTTATGTTCAGTATAATTTGTAAACTGGTTTTGTTCTTTTTTTTATACAGATACATGAACTTTATCAACCGGTGATGCTCATGGTGGTTTCTTGGCTCACAAGTTGTGTATGTGTGAGTGAGACTGTGATGAAGCTGGGGTGGGGCAGGGGGAGAAAGACAGGGAGAAGCAAAGGCACCCGTGAGAGGAGGCAGGTATGAGTTACAATGAGAGAGAGATTTTGGGGGGTACACACAGGAGCTGAAAGATGAGAAAGTGATATAAAGAGTGGATGTGTGCCTATGCCTGTCCAAAAGAGAGATTCTTGGAGGTGGAGTAACTTAACTGTGTGTCACTAGGGGTGGAAGACAGAGTTTGTTACCTGCATCAGTTTAGGAGAGGGAAGCAAGGTTGGGGATCATACATTCAGAAATTTTGGGGTAGACTGGTTCAGTTCAACAAACATTTATTGAAGGTCTGACTGAGCATGAAGCACGTGCATTAGATTTAAGAATACCAAGATGAATAAGGCGATCACTTCCCTAGGGCAGTTTATATTCCAGTTGGGTGGGCAAATGACCCACAAACAGGTATTTCTCTATTGCTGCATAAAACACATCACCATAGACTGAGGGGCTTGAGACATACAGGTTTATTAGCTTCTGTGGATCAGGAGTCCAGGCATGGCTCATCTGGGTCCCTACTTCTGGGTGTCTTACAAGGCTGCAATCAAGGCATTGGCTAGGGCTGGGTCTCATCTGAAGGCTTGACTGGAGAAGATCTTCTTCTAATCTAATTTACATAATTATTAGTAGGATTCAGTTCCTTGGTGGCTGTTAGAGTAGGGGTTTAGGTTCCTTGCTGGCTGTTGGCAGAAGGCCACCCTCAGTTCCTTGCTGTGGTGGCCTCCCCAACAGCAACATGCCTCATCAAAGCCAGTGAGAGAGACAGTCTTCACTATCAAGTAATACGGTAGTCACAATCCTATGCCACCCATTACAGATGTGGAGGAGGGGATTTCACAAGGGTATGAATACCAGGAGGTGGGAATTGTTGAGGCCTGTGTTGGAGCCTGCTTGCCATACAGATCTTTACTACAGTACTGTAATGTCTGAAAGAGGCAGTGTTCCATGGGAGCATGAAGGAAGAGCATGTAACCCAGCCTGGCATGAAAATGGCTTCTCAGGTAATGTGATGTCTGGATGTGTGAGTGTAACCTTGAAGGACAAATAGAGATTAACCTGGTGTGTATATGGTAGCAGGGAGAGGAGGGAAAGGGAAGTTCAAGCAATGTGAGCAAACTTTGGGCAGGGGTGAAATAGGGGGTATGTCTGAGGACCACCACCCAAGTAATTCAGTGTAAACTGTGTGTGGAAGACATGTAGAAAGAGTCAGAAATGGAAGAAATGAAAGGTGAGGGCGAGATTTGGGGGTTTCTTTTTGCCAAGCTCATGAATGAGGACTCATCAAGGGGATCACAGGGAAGATTTTAAGCAGGGGAGTGACATGTTAGAGTTGTGGTTCATCAGTGTGGAAGATCGACTTGGGCATCTTTATAAAGAGGGCCCGGATAAAAGTAGTAGCAATAGAGGGAAGGGAATACCTTTTTATTTTTTAAGTTAGGAAATTATTTGAAGTTCATCAGTGTGGAAGATCGACTTGGGCATCTTTATAATAATACAGGTGACAGATAAAGAGGGCCCGGATTAAAGTAGTAGCAATAGAGGGAAGGGAATACCTTTTTATTTTTTAAGTTAGGAAATTATTTGAAGTTTGGACGAGGCAGATGTGGGAGGTAGAACAGTCTGGAATGATGTCCAGTTTTTGGGTTAGTTTTGGTGGAACATCCTTGTTGTGGAGCAGGGGAAAGGGTGGCAGTGAGAGGTCTGTACGTGTTTATGTAACTTTGTAAATGAAGTGACTGACTACAGGAGAGCTTAAGCCAAAATATTCTTTATTTTTAAGGAATGTTTTGTTCTTTAAAAGTACAGTACTTATGTTCTCAACTTAATCAATATAACTATGTAAATTTTCTTTCTAGTTAAACCATATGCTCCACTGGTAGGAGATAGAATTAAATACAGAACTCATTTTTCTTGCAAGCAGTTTGATAAAAGAAAAGTTAGGGCCAGAATTTTAGTAAACCTTGACCAAAAATAGGGAACCCCTGCCCATCAGTTTTATCTAGTGCTTGGAATATTATACTCTGGCATTTGCATGCAAGTAATACTACAGAAGAATATCATTTAGTAGATACAAAGTGTCATGTAACTGACTTTTTCTTGAAAATTGGGATATAACTCACAAAATATAATATTCACCATTTTAAAGCATACCATTCTGTGTTTTTTATTATATTCGCTATGCTGTGAAACCATCACACTATTTAATTCTAGAATATTTCCATCACCCCCAAAAGAAGCCCTGTACCTATTAGCAGTCAGTTCCAATTCACTCCCACTCTCCTGGGAACCACTGGCAACCACTACTCTACCTTCTGTCTCTGGCCATTTCATTTAGATGGAGTCATATGATATGTAGCCTTTTGTGCCTGGCTTCTTCCACTTGGCATAGTATTTTCAAGGTTCATACATATTGAAGCATGTTTCAGTACTTCATTCCTCTTTACTGCAAAATAATATTCCATTGTATGGATATACTACATTTTGCTTATCTACTCATCCATTGATGGACATTTGGGTTGTTTCCACTTTTTGGCTATTGTGAATAGTGCTGCTATGAACATTCTTGTACAAGTTTTTGCATGGAGATATGTTTTCGTTTCTCTTGAGTATATACGAGGAGTGGAACTGCTAAGTCATATGGTAACTCTATGTTTAACTGTTTGAGGAACCACCAAACTGTTCTCCAAAGTGGCTGCACCATTTTCTATTCCCACCAGCATGTACGAGGGTCTCTATTTCCCCATGTTCTTGCCAACACTTGCTATTCCTTGTCTTTTTGTTTATAACCATTCTAATAGGTGTGAAGTGGTGTTTCATGTGGTTTGATTTGCGTTTCCCTGATGGCTAATTGAGGGTTGTTTTAAATAATTAAACAAGATAACTTTGGTCACGTCTCAACATGTTTGGGTCTCAGTTCTCTGCTAGATTTGGGGGACATCCAGAATGACTGTATTAGTGTTCCCTGTCAGTTTTATTTATGCTGCATCTTTTTAGCTCAGGAAGGCGGACTACCCTGTAGAACCCTATCTCAGAGCTCTGGAATCTCAATATCATGGGGCTCGCCTAGCCTGTGCATTTTTACAAAGCTGCATATTCAGTACTGATGCAAAGTCAAGAGCTGAGAATCACTGCCTGACTCCAGTCTGGGAGAAGTAATTGGTAGAACCTCGAGGAAAAGCGAGACTTGGTCTGAAGAATCCTTCAGCAGCATCTTCTTTCACCACCACAGGAGGTGCTACTGAACACATGCCATTCAGACCCCCAGTAAGAATGGAGAGAGTTGGTCACTATTTTTTACACGTTCAGAAACAAAGTTTAGACTTGATTCAGCAGCTTAACATTAACATAAAATCATTGGAAGCACTAAAATTGAATGTGGGGCCAGGTTTCTAGTTTGGGTGCATTGAGTCATACACAGTGTATGTTAGTTCTTGATATTTGCTTGGTTAATTTAGAGGGAATGGAGGCAAAGATAATTCCCGAATGGTGGCTCCTGCAAAATTCATGTGTAGTTGTTTTAGAATGCAGTTTCTACATGCTCATATGAATGCAGATATGGCTAGCTGACGGTATGGAAATTGGCAATACAGCAAACAAAACAAAGAAGCCAGGCTACAAAGACCCAGCTTAAAAGGAATTAGGGGAAATCTGTGGAACTTTCCCCCTTTCTACTTTTTAATTCTTCCTGCTTCTTACTTGGATTAAATAGTATTGCTTTTTAGATTGACATAAAGTTCCTAAGAAAACTGTTTCTCTTTAGGCTGTTCTTCTCTGCTTACAATGGAAGGAACCGGATTTAGGCTTGAGAGGAGGGTATTTCAAATCACCTTCTTTTCTAGCTTCTTTTGTATGATAATCAGATAAAGTAAGAATGATAATAATGGTAACAAGAGTCAAAAGGGAGCTGTGTGACAAAAGGTTTTGCTTCACATTAATTCAAAATTGATCCCGGTTGTCAAAGTTGCATCAGTCTGGTCCCAGGGGAAACAATCCACCACATGGTACCAATGAGGAGACTTCAGTGGAGGTTCTGCTTACAGAGGTGTGAGCAGAGAGAAGGGAAGACAAGGGTCAATGAGATGCTCAGACTAGCAACTGTAGGAAGCCCTCTCCAGCCTTATGACTGCCCCCTGCAGGAGCTGTACCCACGAAGGCACAGCTATTGCCAGGACAGCGCACTGAAGCAGGGGGAAGAAATGACCTGACCTCTCTCTCTTCTCGCCCTCCAGGGCCCTGCCAGTGCCTCCCCTTGGCTGCACACAACGTGAGGCTAGTGCAAGGGAGGCTGGTGCAGGCTGCAGAGTTCAGCCTCCTGGAGCAGTAAGCAGGGTGGGTGGTGGAGGTGGACGGGCATGGTGGGTTGCAATTGGAGACTAACTTGCACACAAAACAACTATTTTACAGTGATCACATTCTATTTTTGTTAATTTTCGAATGTGTTATTTTGAAGCACTTTGAGAAATATTGCAAATTTAGAAAAACGTCCATTTGTTATTTAAAAAAATCCTACTGCATTTCACATTTACTTATGCAAAAGCTTCTATCTTTTAGGTGTTAAATTTTGTTATGAAGTACTTTTTTCTTATTTTCCCGATACATTTGTGCATATCATTGTACATATCATTGAGCATGTCATTGTGAGAGAGCCATGCTGTCTTTCAGATTGGCAGAGAGTGCTTTTTAAGTTACTCTCTTCCAGATTACTGTCTAGATATTTGTGGATTATTTAAAGGTGGTCACTTGTCTTCAAATCAAATTAGTCAAAGTGGAATTTAATTTAACGTCTTTTGTAGCTCATAGCTGAGGGGGAAGGTGCAGTGTTTTAGAGACATCTAGATAGCTGTCTATGTCTTTTTGCAGACATAGCTAGGACTTATTTAGCTCCACACCTTAA
The DNA here is from genome assembly GCF_000696425.1 of Galeopterus variegatus. Lineage (NCBI taxonomy): Eukaryota > Metazoa > Chordata > Mammalia > Dermoptera > Cynocephalidae > Galeopterus > Galeopterus variegatus. The sequence continues at coordinate 9,527 of NW_007727919.1, forward strand.
TGAAATATAACAAATTGAAATGTTTGTGCTAACCCAGTGACCTGTTGTCTCTGTCATCATATGTGTAATTCTCCTAGGTCTGAGTAAAGGGCTGAGATGACGGTCTGTGTCTCTGAGTGCCTATGGTGTTGCTAGGAAATGATTTTCAAAGTGCTCTGTGGTGATGCAGCAGGTTGAACTTTTTTGTGAAGCGTTGTCATGGAAACCAAGTGCATCATTGCCTTGTCTGACTAGTTCATCTTTTAATGATGAAAATAATGTAATCCAGGGTTAACGGATAAAAAAAATTAATAAAAATTCAATAACTTTAAAGGGAATACTTCTGGAAGTAGTAAGTCTTTTGAACTGAAAGATTTCCCTTACTAGTGGCAAGAGTATTATGTAATTCATGTTGGTGAGGGCTTGAATGTGCAGAATCATGGGAGCTAATCATTTGTTTTTCTTCTTGTCTTTGGAGTAGAAAAACCATGATTTCACTCTGTGGCCTATTGCTGGGGGACTTTATTACTGACCCCAGCTCCTGAGCTTGTAAGTGAAGTGGGAGGCAGCACACCATCACTGTGAGGCTCAGCAAGGTAGCCAGGGTTTTGTTCTTTGGTTGGTTGGTTGGTTTTATTTCTCCCTTACCCCCTCCAGCCACCACCCCTGAGAGAAGGCTGCAGGTGACAGTGCTAGCCCTACCATTCATGAAGCCCTGTCACATGGAAATGGTGCCCTAGGTTTGCTCTCTCTGCCAAGCACCCCTACACCCCCACTTCACCAGGAGCAGGTCCTGGAGTACAAGGAAAAGAAAACCTCCTGTTTTGTGTACTGAGGACAAAACCTTCTAGCACTGTAGATATGCATGCATGCTGCTTATCTCTTGATGAGTAGCTTGTTAGAGTAAGACAAATGAAAATACTTTGTCAGGATTGGAGAACTGAACTAAAAGGAGACTCAGTACTGTGTTTAGGAGTTCATCTGCTTCCATGGAGATTTGGCTCCTGGAGTTTCATCTTCCCCAGCTGTGTGTGGTAGACTTTTGTCACATTGAATTAAATCTGCTTTGTTTTAGACTTTTCAAAAATATCTGTTATTGATATTTCCAAATTTAATACATGTTTGAGCTTTTTGCATTTAAGGGGGAAAAGTTTGACTCTAGGTATGAGTCCTAACATAGATAATGGAAAGAAGTCAATTTAATCAATGTTTACTGAGTGGCATTTAAGGCCCAAATCTATTTTCATTCATTCATCTAGCATATATTTGCTGAGCACCTGCTTTGTGCTAGGTACTTCTGGTGCACCCGTTATGTACAAAAGAATTGTCAGGAGCAGGGTACTTTTAAGGCAAAAGGCTGAAGGCAAAAGCCAGCCAGCGTGTGTGAACTCCACGCCGGGAAACGTAAAAGTAGGGGCATAGACTAAAAATTGGCCATATTTATTGACCTTTCAGTGTATTGTTCAATTGATGAGGTATTCAGAATAGCCTTTACTGTAAAATGTACAGCATTTTACCCATTTCCTGTGTGTACCTCAGCACCTGGCCTACCAGCATGGGACCAAGATTCTTGGGGTTATGCCTCTCCCTGCTAGGGTCTCACTTTCTTGTAGATCAAGGGCCAGAAGACTATGGACAGGGCATTCTTTCAGTGAGTCCTGCGGCATGTATATGTTGAGGGCCTACTTTGTCCTTGGGGACACAAGCAAGGTCCTTGTTCTCCTGGAGCTTATGTTGCAAATCATTCACCATTTTCATTCATTCATTCATTCATTCTTTCATCCATTCACTCATTCAATATATCTTAAAATTCTGTGTGTTCATCTTTTGATAAATAAGGAATATTTCCTTCATGTCCTTCTCTTTTTTCACTTACACTTTCATTCATTTATTTGTCCAGCAAATATTGATTGAGGGAAAATGTGTTAGGTAATGTGCAAGACACTGGGTTTCAGCAGCAAAAAGAAAAAGAAGCAAAAGTTTTTGTCTTCTTAGAGCTTACATTCTAGTTGGGGGAGACCACCAATAAAAAAATAAGTAACTGAAGTACAAATATGTTAGTGACAAATGCTATGAGGAAAACAATTAAGGGAAAGGAAAAGGAAGTGACCTTCCAAAATAGCTAACACTTACATTGCATTTCATTGATTTTAAGATGCACTTTTTCAAAAAATATTTTTGCAACTCTAAAGCTGGGATGCACTTGAAAATTGATAGGATTTTGTGCTTTAATTGGCAGTAATTCTTTAAGCTGTAGATCAAGTAATGGTGTGTCTTACAATGCATAGTATCTTAGATGTAGTAAATATGACAGTGCTCACCATGGGGCAGGCACTGTTCTTAGCAATTCACATTAATTCATTAAATCCTCACAACAACCTTATTAGGTTGGGGCTATTATTATTTCTCCATTCGAAGATGAGGAAACTGAAGCCCAGATATATTAAGTAATTTACTCAAGGTCACAACAGGAACCAATCAGGAAATGACCAAATCAGAATTGAAACCCGGGCTGGATTCTTATCTGCTATGCTGTGTTGCCAGAAAGGGTCTCCCTGGAAGGTGACTGTTGGGATAAGACTTGAAGGAGGCAAGGTAGAAAGCCATGTCAATATCTGGGGGAAGAGTATGCCAGAGGGAGGCTCTGAGTCTGGAATGTGTTCAGCATTTTGAGAGAACCACAAGTGAAATAAGTGAGAGGGAGGAGAGGGGGAGATGAGGTCAGAGAGGTCAGGGGATGGTCAGGTCATGTGACTGTTGTGGTCTGTTGTAAGGACTCTGGCATTTACTTTGAACCAGGTGGGGGTCACTAGAGGGTTCTGACCAGAGGTGTGATTTATTTTACTAGGATCATTCTGCTTGCTGCATTGAGAATAACCTGGAAGAGGCCAAGGATGGAAACCAGAAGACAAGCTGGGAGCTTATTGGCATAATTCAGGAGAAAGATGCCAATGGCTTAGATGAGAATGGTAGTGGCAGAGGTGCTGAGAAGTGATCAGATTCCAGATATATTCTGAAAACACAGGTGACATAATTTCTGATGGATTAAGTGTGGGAGAATGACATGGTGATGATGGTATTAAAATTATTGGCCAATGTTTATATATACTCACTAAATACTTGACACATATTCGTTCATTTAATCCCTGTATCAACTCTAGGAGGAAGTAGGTACCGTTATATCCCCATCCCAGAGAGGTGGAAGCTGAGGGACTGAAAGGTTACGTAATTTGAGTAGTGTCACAGGCTACTTAGTGATGAAGGTGGGATTCTAATATAGATGGTCTGGATCCAGAGTCTATTTCAACCACTTCATTTTATTGCCTTCTAAGCTGAAGAAAGGAAGAGAGTCATGGGTGGGCTAAGGTTTTTGCCCTGGGACATGAAAACCACTCAGGTGGTGATAAGTACTTTTATAAAAACAGGCAATAGTAGCCAAATCAGTTTTGAATGTAAGTTAGAGTTGCCTCATAGATACCTCTGTGGAGATGTTGCAACTAAGCTGAAGAAAGGAAGAGAGTCATGGGTGGGCTAAGGTTTTTGCCCTGAGACATGAAAACCACTCAGGTGGTGATAAGTACTTTTATAAAAACAGGCAATAGTAGCCAAATCAGTTTTGTTTTTCTTTTCTTTTTTTTTGTCTTTTTTTGTGACAGGCAACGGGTCGCAACCCTCAGTGTCGCGCCCGTACCGGACTGGGACCCGCAACGGGATCACAACCCTCGGTGTTGCGCCTGCACCTCGTTCAGCCAGTGAGCGGCCGGTCTGTATGTGGGATCCGAACCCTTGGCGGGAGCGCCGCTGTGCTCCCAAGCGGCGCACTGTAGCAGTGCGCCACCAGGCTGGCCCCCAAATCAGTTTTGAATGTAAGTTAGAGTTGCCTCATAGATACCTCTGTGGAGATGTTGCAAAGGCATTGGAATATACAGGTTTGGAGTTCAGGGATGAGGTTCTACCTGTAGTTATAAATTTTGGAGTCGTCAGTGCATAGATGACACTTAAAGCTATGAACTTGGATGGGATCATCAAAGGAGTGAGTGTAGAGAGAGAGGAAAAGAGATCCAAGAACTGCAGCAAGTCCTGCGGTACACAGAATTTAGAGGTTGGGTTGATGAGGAAGAATCCAGTTCCTGAAAATGAGGGGCCACTGGGTGGGAGGAAGAAAGTGTGGTGACCTGAAAGCCAAGTGAAAAAAGTGTTTCACAGACAAGAGAATAATCAACCATGTCACATGCTGCTGATAGTTCAAGATGAAGGCCAATATTGGACCACTTGATTTAGCAACATAGAGGTTATTGATGAACTTGACAGGATGATTTCAGCACAGTAATAGAGTCAAAAACCTGTCTAGAGTGGCTTAAGAGAGAATGGGGGAGAGAAATTGAAGACAGTAAATTTAGATAACTATTTTGAGAAGGTTTACTGCAAAAGAAAGTAAAGAAATGGTATGATATCTGCTAGGGAAAGTGTTCTATAAATGTTAATTAAGTTCAATTAGTTGATAATGTTGTTCAGTTTTTCTGTATGCTTGCTGATTTTCAATCTAGATGTTCTGTAAATTACTGAGAGAGGGCTATTGAAGTTCCCAACTGTAATTGTGGATTTTTCTATTTCTCTTTTTAGTTCTGTCATGTATTTTGAAGCTCTATTGTTTGGTGATTATATGTTTAGTATTGTTATGTCTTCTTAGTGAATTGACCCGTTAGTGATTATGTAATCTTTTTAATCCATTTTAACAATCTCTGTCTTTTCATTGATTTGTTTAGACCATTTACATTTAATGTAATTATTGACATATTTCAATTTAGGTCTGCAATTTTATTATTTGTTTTCTGTTTGTTTCCTCCATTTTTCATTTCTTCTTTCTGCTTTCTTTGGGTTATTTTAACATTTTTAAGTATTCAAATTTAATTTTATCTATTGTGATTTTGGCTATATCTCTTAATATACTTTTTTATTGGCTGCTGTAGGGATTGCAATATATATATATGCACATATATATTTATCTCACAAAAAGTTTATGGAAAGATCTATATTATCTTTTAATTCTATTTTTCCATAAACTTCTTAAAATACCCTTGTGTGTGTGTACATATGCTTAACTTTCCATAGTCTACTTGGAAACAAGGTTCTGCCATTTCAAGTGGTATGAAGAAATCTTTATACAGGTCTTTTATTATCATCTTTGTGTTATGGTTGTCTTATGTATTAGATCTACATACATTGAAAACTCAACTAGACAATGTTATGTCAGCATATTTTGAGAAATTCAAGGATAGAATAGTCTACTTTACTTATCTATTTACAATTTCTGTTGCTCTTCCTTCATTCCTGATCTTCCAGGTTTTCTTCTAGTATTATTTTCCTTTAGTTTGAAGGATTCTTTTTAGAATTCTTTGAAAGCAAGTCTGCTGGCAACTGATTCTTTTAATTTTCCTTCATTTGATTCACCTTAATTCCTGATAGATATTTTTACTGAATATAGAATTCTGGGTTGATATTTGTTTTCTTTCAGCACTTTGAAGATCTTGCTTCATTTGTTTCTGTCCTCTGTGGTTTCTGATGAGAAGCATTCAGCCATTCAAATTATTGTCTCAAAATAAGTAAGGTGTAATTTTCTCTGGCTTCTTTCAGGAATTTTTCATCATCCTTAGTTTTCCGTAGTTTGATTATGATGTTTCTGGACATGAATTTCTTTGGCTTTATCTTGTTTCGAGTTTGCTGAGCTTCTTAAATGTGTAGGTTAATGTCTTTCACCAAAATTGGGAAGCTTTCAGCCATTATTTCTTCAAATATAAGGGTACTTCAAAAAATTCATGAAAAAGTAGAATTGAAAGGTAGTACAAATCTTTCGATGCACTTTTTGAAGACTGCTTGTACTTTCTTTCTCCTCTCCTTCTGCAATTCCAGTCACATAATGTTAAAGCTTTTGCTATTGTTCCACAGGTCTTTAAGACTCTGTTCATATTTTATTTAGTCTTTTCTCTCTGTTGTTCATATTGAATAATTTGTATTGATATATCTTCAAGTTCATTGACTCTTTCCTTTATCTTCATTCTAACATTTTATTTTGATTATTCTATCGTTTAGCCCTAAAATTTCCATTTGGTTCTTCTTTATATTTTCTGTTACTTGCTGAGACTTTCTATCTTCCTATTTGTTTAATGTGCTACCCTTACTTATTGGATGTTTTTATGCTAGTTGCTTTAAAGTCTTTGCCAGATAACTCTAGCATCTTTGTAACATCTTGGTGTTGGCATCTTGGTGTTGGCATCTTTATTAGTCAGGATTCTCCAGAGAAACAGAACCAATAGGATATATAGAGATTTTTAGAAGAGATTTATTATGAGAGATTGGCTCATGTGATTATGGAAGCTGAAAAGATCAATGATCTTCCTTCTACAAGCTGGAAACCCAGGAAAGCTAGTGGTGTAGTTCCAGTTCAACCCTGAAGGCCTGAGAACTAGGGGAGTCAATGGTGTGTGTCCCAGTCCAAGTGTAAAGGTCAGAGAACCAGGAGGGATGATGTCCAAGAGCAGAGGAAGATGGATGTCCCAGGTCAAGCAGAGAAAGAAAATTTGCCCTTCCTCTGTCTTTTTGTTCTATTCGAGCCCTCATAGATTGGATGATGCCCACCCATATTGATCTTCTTTACTCAGTCAACTGATTCAAATGCTCTCTCTTCTGGAAATCCTCACAGATAAACCCAGAAATAATGTTTTACCATTTATCTGGGTGTTCCTTAGCTCAGTCAAGCTGACACGTAAAATTAACCATCATAGCATCTGTTGATTTTTTTCCTTCTGCAAGTTGTAATTTTCCTGGTTCTTATGTCGAGGAATTTTATATTATATTATATTATGAAACTTTGTGTCTTGATTAAATCTTCTGGTGAATTTTGGTATTTTTGTTTTAGCAGGTAATCAACCCAGTTGGGTTCAGGTAATAAGTTCTAATCACCCTTCTGTAGGTTGTGATTTCAATATCAGTTCCCTTTTTAAAGCCGTTCTGGTACTCTTTGCATATGTCCAATGTGTATGCCACCCAGTGGTGAGTATGTGGCCTGGGAAGTGATCTATTACATAATTCAGTTCTTGGAGTTTATGATATGCTGTTTAGCATGTGATCCATGTATGTGCAACTTGGAGGTGATCCCACGAGTACGTAAACAACTTATGCCTTTGCTTTTCCAAGCTCTTCTTTCTCCACAATCTCTTGGTATTTTCTAGTTCCCTGGGCCACCCCTTTTTTGTCCTGTGGCCAGAGATCAGAGGGGCTCCTTTACTTTATTCTGCTGCATACTTCCCATGACTGTGGCCTCATTTGGGGCCAGACAATGAGAGAAAAGAGGGAGAAAAGGGGTAAGAGGAATTTTCCCCATCCTCTTGGGACCACAGCTTCTCTGATCAGAGAGAATCCTTTAGTGTTTTAGTCTCCTGGGGGTTGCTGATGCTGCAATCTTAAGACTGGGGTGAGAGAATGAAGAAAGACAAACAAATGGACTCTGTATTAGTCTGTTTCTGTTGCTTATAACAAAATAGCTGGAACTGGGTAATTTAGAAAGCAAACAAAATTTATTTCTTACAGTTTCAGAGGCTAGGAAGTCCAAAGTCCAGGGAACACATCTGGTTAAGGCTTTCTTTGGTGGTGACTTCAGTGACAGCAGATTATCAAATTGCAAAATGGCAGAGCAGAGAGAGCAGAGAGAGAGAAAGAGAGAGACAGACTCTCCTCTTCTTTTAAATCCCTCAGAACCACGCCCCTGACCACCATTTTTAATCCATTCAGTACTGCACGGTCCTACAATCCAATCACCTCTTCAAGGCTCCACCCTTTGATTACCACAATAGGATTTCCCACCCTCTTAACAGTCACAGTGGGGACTAAGTTTCTAATACATGAAACTTGGGGGACACAATTCAAGCTTCAGTGAGTTTTGGGGGGACATAATTCAATCCACTACAGACTCTTTCCCCCACCTCAAATGTTAGGAGACCTCTTTCCTGTTCCTTGAGCTAGAAGTAGGGACTTGAGCACTGATGGTTTTCAGGTTGCGCTTAATATAGGCTGAGGAATACCAGTGGGAGAAAAATGATAAACTCACCACCAGTTTGGTGGTACTTCAAATTCTGGCTGTCTTCCCAATTTACCTGATACTTTTCAAGGTTCTCAAATAACTGCTCCATGCATTCTCTGCAGGTTTTATAACTGCATTAATTGGAGAGACAGAGTGGAGTGTGCTTACTACATCTTACCCTAACCGGAACCTCTGAATATTTTATAGGAGGCCCATTGGCATACACCATGCATGAGTTCGGTCATGGGACATGTTGGGGAACGATTCAAACCATAAGAGAGTGTTTTGTTGCTGTTTGTGGTGATGGTGAACGAGGCGGTAGGTTCTTGCTGGTAAATTAATGCCTCTTTTCCAGAGGCATTTTAGCAGCTACCGTAGTTCTTTTTTAAAATGATAACTTCAGAACTTTAAAGCAAAATTTGAAATGCGAGAGACTTGTGCTTTCTTTAGCAAATCCATATTGCTTTGCCATTTCCCCAGAGAAATCATCCAATAGCTAATGTGAGCTTTGCTTTAATAACACATTGTCTCAAGAGAGAGGCAGGAATGGTAGTTGGGAGCTGGCCTTGGCCCTCGCACAGACTTGGACCCCAGTCTTGGCTTTGTCACTTAATAGCTGTGTGACCTTGGTCAAGCTACTGAACCTCTGAGATAATAAACACAGTGCTTGCAGGACAGGATTGCTGTGTGAATCAGTGAGGTAATGCTGGTAATGCTCTTCATGTGGTGCTCAATAAGTACCAGTGTTTGTTCTTACTATAATTGTTTTGTGCCATAGGTAAAATGATTATGCCGGGCCGGCCCGGTGGCGCACTGGAGGGTGCGCCGCTTGGGAGCGCGGCGGTGCTCCCTCCGTGGGTTCGGATCCCATGTGGAGACCGGTTCCCGCTCACTGGCTGAGTGTGGTGCGGGCGCAACACCGAGGGTTGCCATCCCGTTGCCGATCCCCGGTACGGGCGCGACACCGAGTGTTGTGATCCCGTTACCGGTCAGTAAAAAAGACAAAAAGGAAAAAAAAAATGATTATGCCTACTTACCTCTCAAGTTACTTTTAATCTGTTGAAATATATGGTATCTATTCACTCTCCTCCTCTCAGTATCTCAGTTCATATTAAACATCAATTTAAGATTCTTTATTGACACTAGAGAGCAATGCACTTTGAACTCTCATACTTCTGGTAATGGAAATATCTGAGTAAGTATTTGAATGTAATGGTGAGTTACTCTAGTATTTACCAACACAAGGCAATGACGTGTATGTGCTGAAGTCACAATAAATGTATCACCCAGTTTTCTGTATGTTTTATCCAAGAGCTGCCCCTCCAAAGGTACTATACTGGCAAGTGCCTCAGAAAAAGAACTTATTTCGAGTGGCTCCTGTCTCCTCTCTTAATTGCAATTCCTGTTTGCAGTGGTCTCATTTTTTTCTTCTTCATTCTTCATTTTTTAATGCATACAACATTAAAAAGTTCATTATGTGTTTACTGAAATTGATATTAATCTAGTCACTTCCTAAGAAGTTTTGTAAACATACTTACTTACCAAACTGCTGCTTAGTTGTAACTACATATTATTTGAAAGTCTACTTAAACATTTTATCCATCCATATTTGGAAATCTGTATTTCAAAGTCAAAATAGTTTTATTTTGTGGAAATGCAAATTGGAAAGCTTCTCGGAGGTAAGAATTACATATTTTTCTTTACTCCCTTTTACAACAACTATTACGTAGAATGGGTACTGAATAACTGTCAGCTAATTTCAATTTGAATGCTTTTGAATAATTAGTGTGGGTATAACTCTTTTTTTTTTTTTGAAGTACACTAGGTCATGCTGTGTGTTATATCTATTTATTTTTCTACATGAGTAGAATCCCATCTACAAGCTCTCCTGTGAGCCCTGAGTTTTAATTAAAATTTAAATTGCCCTTCTGAAAAAGTCTCAGTTGAATGACTAAAACAGAATACAAAAAATGGCATCATTTTAACTTCTGTCCCATGCTATCACTCTCTCTCACTGGAGAGTTTGTTGAAAAGGAAGGATCACAGAAAAAGTACTGATGAAGGAGGCAAAACACTTAAACTTGAATGTATTTGGAGAGACTGATGTCCGAGGGCTGCTGTTGTGTTTCTCGGCTTGAGGACCCCCTAAAAAACATTATGTTCCCAAAGGATAATGGACCAGTAGCAGCATAAACAAACATGCTTTAAAAGCCACCCAAGTAGAAGAGCATTCTGGAGGGAGAAGCCAGGGTTTTTTCAAGAATGAAAGCTCTGAACAGGAGCATGTTTAACCTCATCGGAAATCTTCACAATAAAGCTGAAGCTGGAGGAGCCCATGTCTGTTACAAAGACATGTGGAAAGTTTTTAAGTTATACATGGATAAGTTATTGGACCATTTTCATTGAAAGTGTGGATTTTAATTGCAGAAAGATTGGATGTTATTTTCCACACTAAAACCATCTAGTAAAGGAGAGAACATTGGTGTTTTTGGTATGGTCATTGAATAAAAATGAAATAAATTGGGATAGAGCCATCTATATTACCAAAAATGGTAATCTGTGTTTATTGTAAGCCTTTTAGGATTTGTCATTGCATTCTTTTTGGTTTAAAAAAACCCAGCTTTATTGAGTACTGTGGATTGGATGCCCTCCCCCACAACCTCATTGAAGCTTGAATCCCCACTGTAACAGTTGAGGTGGGAAATCCTTTTATGGTAATTGAAAAGTAGAGCCTTGAAGAGGTGATTAGGTTGTAGGACCAGTGCCGTCGTGAATGGATTAAAAATGATGGTCATGGCGTGGTTCTGAGGGCTTTAAAAGAAGTGCACATGAGAGGTTAGTCTCTCTCTGCTTCCACCATCTTGCAATGTGAGACCACTGGGTCACTGTTGCCACCACCAGGTATGTTCTTTGGACTTTGGAATTCCCAGTCTCAGAAACTGTAAGCAGTTTCTTTTTCTTTTGTTTTCTTTATAAATCACCCAGTTCAAGGTATTTTGTTATAAGCAATAGAAATGGACTAATACATTGAGATATAATTTGCATACCATAAAGTTTATTTGTTTTAAGTGTAGAGTTTCATAAATTTTAGTAAACTTACATACCATAAAATTTGTTCATTTTAAGTGTACAGTTTTGTGAATTTTGGTAAATTTATACAGTTATGCAAACATCACCACAATCTGGTTTTAGAAATTTCCATCACCCTTAAAAGATCCCTAATACCTGTTTATAGATGAGCCTGCTCCCACCCTCAGACCCAGCACCACTGATCCTCTTTCTGTTGGTTTTACCTTTTCAAGGTAAATAGGATCATACAATATATTTCATATGTTATATTTCATATAAATGGGATTTATATGAAATTATATTTCATGTAAATGGGATATAAGTCATATTTCATATAAATGGGATTGTACAATATGTACTCTTTTCTGTCTGGCTTCTTTCACATAGTATAATGTTTCTAATATGGTAGCACGTATGAGTAGTTTGTTCCTTTTTATTGATGAGTAGTGTTCTATTGTATTCATATACCATATTTGATGCATCCATATATCAGTTGATGGCCGTTTGACTTGTTTCTGGTTTTTTGCTTTTATAGATAATTTTGCATACAAGTTTTTGTGTGGACATATGTTTTCATTATTTCTCTTAAGGAGATACATAAGAGTGGAGTCAGGATTGTATGGTAGGTTTTTAAGACTTTGCCAAATTGTTTTACAAACTGCCTGCAAGAAGCAATGTTCTTACCACCACCATTGGATCATTTTCCACTTGACTAAATTGTTAGTGTTCGGTCTGAGCTTAAGAATAGAAGCAGGGCATGGAGAAGGGCTGAAGAAGACCCTCTATCACCAACACCACCGAGACAGAAAGGGAGCTGGGGAAGCAGATTGGACTACACAAGCAAAGATGAGGATAGGACTGAAGGAAACCCAGGCAGAACCGGAAACATTTATGATGGGTGTTGGAATGATTTAGATGGGGGGTTGGATGTGCCAGTGGCAGCTGACATCTCAACAGGGGCTCCTGGGCATGGTAGGACTCCAGCTATAGGCTCAGCTCCAGAGAGGAAGACTGAAAACAGAAACACAGAAGAACAGGGCCCTCAGCACCTTGCCTTGGGCTCATGGCAGGGCTGCACCCTGGGCATTACAAATTTGGGCAGAGGCATAGGGTCAGATATAGGGATGGGACCAGGTCAGGGAGGAAGGATCATAGAGCTGGGCCTAGGAAACCACACAGGCCCTAGGTGCAAGCTTAGGTGAAGATACCCTAGAGGCAAGCATCTTACCAGAAGTCCAACTGGTGTGAGTGGCCTAGCAGGCCTCGCTATGTTGTACAGACAGCAGAGGCTTTCATATAATAATATTATTATTTTTATTATTATTACAATTATATAAGTTATTATTATTACATACTACTTACTTTATACTGAGTGCTGTTTTAAGTGCTTTACATATGTATTAATTTATTTAATTCTCACTACAACCCCATGAGATAGGTACTGTTATTCCATTTTATTAACCAAGACTCTAAGTGTAAAGAGGTGAAGTGACTTGGCCAAAGTCATAGAACTAGCAAGTGGTGAAGCTGGGATTCAAACCGAGACTGGCTGACTCCAGAGGCCATTCTCTTAATCACTAAGCCAGTTGCCACTCATTGTCATCCTTGTCACCTCCGCCTGTATTGGCTCCAGAACTGGTTGACCAAGGTAAGGGGCAGGAAGCTGGAGGCAGGACCCTAGTTGAAAGTTTAATACCAAAAAAATCACACATAGACCAAAGATTCCAATGAGAGTGCATGTAATCATAGAAAATATTAAATATAAAGGGAAACCGTATGTGGAATATTTCTTAAAATGCTAAAAACAGAAACCAAAAAACTCCCTCCTGCTCTGCAGCTACTGTTTGAGTTAGGTCTAAGATAGGTCCAATAGCAATGAACTAGAACATTACCATATGGGTTTTGCATGATCATAGCCTTCTCTCTATTGATTTGAAGAAGATACCTCCTACTGTCCAAATCAGCAAGACATTGTACAAACTAATAAAGTTCAAAAAATGAATGGTATCTTAAATAAAATAAAATACCTTTTCGGTTTTTTGGAAACACTAGATAAAATGGAAAAATGTTTTGAAACCAAAACATCTCCATCAGTGCTTTGTAACTTTTAAATGACTTTATATACAAAATATTACATTCTTTTGGGAGACATGTGGGTAACATCATCATCATCAACAACTATTTATTGAGCATCCAGTCTCTCTGATCATAAAGAAGACAAGGCCCAGTTCCTTTAGCAACTTAGATTTCAGATGATGAAGATGATTATCCCTGGGTCTCCTATTGCCTGTCTTATTCCCCCTTTCTCTTTGGTCTTCATTTTATGGGGGAGGCTGTGTGCGAGTGCGTGTGCATGCACATGCACTTGCTAGGTGCCAGACAGTATGCTAACATTCTCTATGCAGCGTCTCATTTGATCTTCACAGCAGCCCCATGAGATAGGTATCTTATCCTCATTTTACAGAAAAGGAAACTGAGGTTTAGAGTTTAAGTAACTTACCTGAGGTCATTCTGGTAAGAGTCTATGTTCTTACCACTACCTATTTTGTATCCCTCCTTCTCTCTCCCATCACCGTTTACTTTTACCTTTTATTGGCTGGTCATAATATAAAAAAGGAAATGCATTTTAGGTCATTTGGTGGACTTATTGCATTATATATTGTGTCCACCTTGTTGATCTGCAAATGACTGTGTCATCCTGGCCTGTGAACATAGGGTCCTCTACCAGGAGGCAGGGCCCAGGACTGTTCAGTTGTTTATGGGGACTGTCTGGCCATCTGAGGACAGGAAAACAAGGGCAGAGCCTCACTTAGTTACCATCTATTGCAGGGATCTGCAAACTTCAGCCTGAGGACCAGATTCAGCTCATTGCCTGTTTTTGTATGGCTTATTACTTAAGAAAGGCTTTTTGTGTTTTAAAATTGTTGAAAAAAAGTTACAAGAAGATTTTATGACAGGTGAAAATCATCTGAAATTCCAATCGCAGTAAACATAAATAATGTTTTATCAAAACATAGCCAGCCATGCTCATTCATTTACTTATTGTCTGTGGCAGAGTCAAAGAGTTGTGATAGAGACAAAATGGCCCACAAAACCAAAAATATTTTCTATCTGGCCCTGACAGAGTTCGGGTGTTATTGTCCCCCCAAAACTCATGTGGAAATCTGATCCCCAACTTGGCAATGTTGGGAACAGTTTGGGTCATGGGGATGGACCCCTTATAAATGGATTAACACTTGCCGTGGGGAGGGGTAATAAGTGAGTTTTCACTTTATTAGTTCCTTCAAGAGCTGGTTGTTTAAAAAGACCCTGGTGCCTCCCCTCTCTCTCTCTCTCTCTCTCTCTCTCTCTCTCTCTCTCGCCTCCTCTTGCCATGTGATCTGCTTGTACCCGCCAGCTGCCTGCCACGTTCCACCATGAGTAGAAGCAGCCTGAGGCCTGTGCCAGATGCAGCTCTCCCAGAATCATAAGTCCTGCTACGTTCCACCATGAGTAGAAGCAGCCTGAGGCCCACACCAGATGCAGCTGTCCCAGAATCATAAGCCAAATAAATCTCTGTTCTTTATAAATTATCCAGACTCAGGTATTATGTTATAGCAACACAAAACGGACTAATACAGGCCCTTTACAGAAAAAGTTTGCCAACTACAGTCTATTGGAGCAGGTTGGAGAAACTGAGCTTGTTGAAGAAAGTGACTGAACTCTACAAGGGAAAAGGAGGCAGGGAGCAGCATGGTGCACCTGGTGGGTAAGAGCCACACAGACTCTGGGTTTGATCTCAACTCCCCATGTGTGACCTTGGGCAAGTTACTTAACCTGTCTGTGCCTCCAGTTCCATATATGTAAAATAGAGATAATAATAGTGCCTATCTCATAAGTTTTTTTTTTTTTTTCCCTTTTTTATAAGGATTATATTTATATGCAAACCACTTAAACAGTACTTTATAAATATAATGTACAAAGAAGATGATTAATGTTTATCTTTTTGTCATGGGCATTTTCTCTAGGTGAGGTACAACAGGGCCCCCCTAGGAGCCACCAAAACTTGGCCTCTTTGAATAGCACTCCGTCCTCAGAGTTATGAGACCCTCTGGCTTTCTGAGACTCTCCTGTCCCCAGCACAGGACCTGGTGGCCCATAGGCATACCTTTCTCTACTTTCTCCTGGGCCAGCATCTCCCCACTCCAGCTCCTTTGTGGGACTCGTGCTTTCTGTTCCTGAGCTCCACTGGGGGAGGCATGATGCGACACTGGCACTGCAGTCATGTGCTGGGTCCCTCAGGCTCCCAAGCATGGGCCATGTCATTCTCACATGGGCCTTCCTCCATGTCATATCACAGTGACTGCACTCATGATGGGCATGACCCGTAGTGCAGAATAGGGTGGAGCCATGTGCTGTGGTGACTCGTTTGAGCTGCCAAGGGCCTGGCTGCTCTGCATGTCCATTAGTGTCACTCATGGAACACACACTACATGGCAGGCCTGGGGCTAGGTGTTCTGCACACTCCATCCTGCATCCTCATGAAATCTCTGCAGAGTAGCACTGTACTCCTCTTACTGTTGGGGAGGGCCATCACAACACTCCACATAAATCTCCCTCCCTCATCGAGGGTTAAATGTGTCCCTTCCTTGTCCTGGGACCAGTGTTCTGCAGAGATGCGGTTTTCCTCGAGAAAGGTGGAAGTCATGCCCGCAGCCAGATAACTGTAGGTCCTTTCTGCCTCCTACTATTGGCTGCGATATTCCCTCACCCCCAGGCCACATTTGTTTCTCCAAACCATCCCATATAGTGAGTGTTCAGTAAATATTTGTTGTCCAGGGACCCATGCAGGAAAGTCTGAGGTTACAAGCATGTAAACAGAGGCACTTTGCCCACAGGTTGTTGTTTGGATGTAACAGCACATCTAAGGCCTGCTCATCCTGCATGAGACAGCTGAGAAAACAGAGGTGAAGTGACGTTCCCAAAGTGACAGTCCCAAACATAGCTCTGACTGTGAAACCAGAGTGTTCTTAGAAGAAGTGACAAGTGAGGAGTAATAGGCACTAATGACACTGTGAGCTCAATAAGGGCATGGACCGCTGCCTGTTTTATTCACTTTTGGGTCCCAAGACCTAGAATGGCACCTGGCTCATGGATGGCACTGAACTAACATCCGTTGAAGTCATAGTGAGTATGGCTGCCAAGATGCAGATGACCCAGGAGCTTCCTGTTTGGACAAAGAGCAGAGGAGAGAGTAGCTGTGCACTGAGTGGAATACTTTCTCTTCTCAAGAATTAAGAAATCCCAAATTAAATTGTTTTGTTATTGATGTTTCATGAACTTCAGTTTCTTCCCCATTCACAGCATGGATCATTGGCCTTGAGTGACAAAGATTTCCTCAGCCCGGTCTACATCATTACTGCAAGAAGTAACTTCATGTGCGCCTACTGTGAGCAAGCAAGGGCGTCATCTCCCACAGACAGCATGTTACATGCTCTTGCAGCATCTGCTGGTCTGTGGGGAAAAGGAAAAAGTCTACTTATGCCAGAAGAATCTCTGGAAATGTACACATCAAATTGTGATGCTGTGGACTGAATATTGTCCACCCGCCCGCCCCCCCCCAAATCATATGTTGAAGCCCTAACTCCTCGTGTGACTGTATTTTGGACACGGCCTTTAAGGAGGTGATTAAGGTTAAATGAGATCAAAAGGATGGAGACCTGATCCGATAGGTTTAGTGTTCTCATAAGAGACTCCAGAGAGCTCTCTCTCTGTTCCCACTACATAAGGACACAGCAAGAAGGCAGCCATCTGCAAGCCAGGAAGAGAACCTTCACCAGGAAACAACCCTGCTGGAACTTGATCTTGGACTTTCCAGCCTCTAAAACTGTGAAAAAGGAAATTTCTGTTGGTTAAGCCACCCAGTCTATGGTATTTTGTTATGGCAGCCCAAGTGGATTAAGACATATGGCTTCCCACTATTTACCCATTTACATAACGAGGATCTGGCTGGAAAGATCTTTAAATCTTTAACAACAGATGCAGAATTCTTATGATGCCACTAGTAGTTAATAAATTGTATCCAGATAAGTAGTAGGTATAGTGATCCATATTTTCCTGATAGAAAGAGCTGCATTTAATGATTTTCCATTTACGAAAGGCACCCCACAAACACTGTCCACTTTAATTCTCATCGTAGTGCTGTGTTATTGTGAGAGGTAAAGAAATTTGGGCTCAAAGAGGTTGCATGAGTTGTCTAAGGCCACACAACTTATAAGTGGCAAAGCTGAATCCCAACCCAGTTCTTTGACTCTTGAACGAAGCTGTGTATACTCAGGGACCATAGTTCAGATTCTCTGACCTTTAATGGCCATACCTACTAAGTAGCAAAAAAACTCAAAATAAAGCACTATAACCCGGGGAGAAATCAGGAAAATTTAGAACAAAGTTTTGTCTTTGTCCTTACTTTACCTGACAGCATTTTCTGAAGTAATGGGTCTCGGGAATGTGTGGGATGCAAGCTGCCACATTTGCAGCAGTTACAAGGCAGAATGAGGAGAACCAGGGAGGTGTCACCAGCACCAGACCTTCTGCTGTCAAGGCCATGAATGTGTGGGATGCAAGCTGCCACATTTGCAGCAGTTACTAGGCAGAATGAGGAGAACCAGGGAGGTGTCACCAGCACCAGACCTTCTGCTGTCAAGGCCATTTGCTCTTGCTCACCTGAAGCTTGCCGCTTTAGAAGCACTTAATTTCTGACTGATGAAAATTAGAGTCATAAAGTGCTTTAGTTAGGCAAGCATTCCAGCACAAAAGAAACCATTCGGCTGAAGTGTCTGCAGGGTTGGATTTGATTCTTTGGAAACCATGAAGGTTTGTGAAAACGAAAAAAACAATTACAAATTGGTGCAAGCCTTGTATGGGAAGATGTGTGCAGAGGTTCCTTCTGTTGGCCAGAGTGTGCACACACATCCCTGTTACACAATTACTGCTTTTCTCAATTGCCTCCGTGTGAAAAAGAAAACAATGTGATGAGACTGACATTCACGGGGAAAAACGTGCACCTATGGACTGCTGCTTTCTTATCACACAGGAAGAGGGATGGGAAACGAACCCATTTGCACAACCAGGCTCTATATCAGGCTCCGCGCTGGGCTCTTAGAGGGTTTCTTGCATCTTCATCTTCACAGCAACTCTGTGAGGTGAGGATCATCAGCCACATTTTACAGATTAGAAAATCTGTTGTTAAATAACTCATTAACTCATTCAATGTTTTTCTCTTTTAAGGATGGGGATCGAAACGAGGTCATGTGATTCAGAAATCTTTGCTCTCACTGTTGATGGGCCCAGTTACTCTCCTTCCCTTCTTTTCTCTGTGATAATTCTGCCCTGGGGCTGTATGAAGATGGGGGACCTGGGACAGGGACGCTTTTCCTAAGAGCTGTGCTTCTGGGTAAAAATGTCTATCTTTGCTACCTTAGAAGAGCAAGTCCTCTTGAGGTTCCGGGGTGCCTTCCCTCTTCCTCATTAACTTAGCTCTCCCTGAATTAAGCAAGCACACAAGGTCTCTTTCCCACGTGAGAATGACTCTTACATTCTTGCCTGCCCAAAGATAGCCCCCTTTCCCGGTTCCACAATCAGGGCAGGGTGTGGGGAGGTCTCTGCCCCTCTATAGCTTTGGATATTCCGTAATTGTCTTGTACTGACTTTTCAGCCAGGGTCATCAGTAGGCATAGGATTCCCTGACAACTCCAGAAAACAAGGTGTGTTTCCTGGGCCTCTGAGGTCTCTCTTCACAGCTGCAGGGAGGGGATGCTGAAGGCTACAGGAGATATCTCATGATGCTGTGAGTGCATTTTGACTGAACATCATGAGATGTATTTTCTTTCTAGGT
>NW_007727919.1:29015-30165 GCF_000696425.1 Galeopterus variegatus
GGCTTGGGAATTGTTGGTTCTCTTGAGTCTCCATGCATTGATGTCTTTTATTGGCTCTAAATTATTCTCAGCTGTGACCTCTTCACGTGCTGCTATGCCTCATTTTCTCACTCCTCTCCTTGAACTCCAAGTAAATATATTAGACATTCTCACATATCTACTGCATCTCTTCCTCTCTCTTCCATCTTTTTGTCTCAGTCATATATTCTAGATAGTTTTTCTGACATTTTATGGTTTTTCTAATTCTCTGTTCAGTTGTATCTCATCAGCTGTTACATCCTTCCACTGGTTTATTCATTTTGATTATTACTTTTTTTTTTTGAGCTCTGGAATTTCTACTTGGTTCTTTTTCAAGTCTACCAAATCTTGTTTGTTTTTTATAATTCCCAATTCCTTACTGCAATTTCAGCCTGAGCTTTTAGTTTCTCTGAATGTCATAGGTATAGCTGTGTTACAGTCCACAGCTGGTAATTTCAGTATTCNGGGTCATCAGTAGGCATAGGATTCCCTGACAACTCCAGAAAACAAGGTGTGTTTCCTGGGCCTCTGAGGTCTCTCTTCACAGCTGCAGGGAGGGGATGCTGAAGGCTACAGGAGACATCTCATGATGCTGTGAGTGCATTTTGACTGAACATCATGAGATGTATTTTCTTTCTAGGTCAGGTTATAAAAGTACATTATATAGGTACCCTTGACTAAATAACCATCTGCAGTATAATTCAGCCACGTTATGGGTTCTTAAAGACAGTTTTGATAACTCTGTTTAACTATAGTAGCTAACAACATGGACTTTGGAGTCAGACTGCCTGGGTACTTATCCCAACTCTGCCACTTGTTAGCTGTGTAGCCTTGAGCAAGTTTTCTTAACCTTTCTGTGCCCCAGTCTCTTCCTCTGTAAAATGAGGATAATAATAGTACCTTCCTCACCGCGTTGATAGAAGGATTGCTAAGCAGTGGTGGCTCTGAAGATGATTCATTTGAAGGTCGTCTTTATTTTTTTCCTCTGGTTGCTTTTAAGATTTCCTTTGTCCTTGGCTTTTTGCAGTTCCACTGTGACATGTGTAAGTGTGGATTTCTTCTGATTTATATGGCTTGGGAATTGTTGGTTCTCTTGAGTCTCCATGCATTGATGTCTTTTATTGGCTCTAAA
>NW_007727919.1:30516-30973 GCF_000696425.1 Galeopterus variegatus
GTTTCTCTGAATGTCATAGGTATAGCTGTGTTACAGTCCACAGCTGGTAATTTCAGTATTCGAAGGCACTCTCTGTTTCTGTTGTTTTACTGGGTCTTCCTTACGTCATCATGTGTACTCGTGAGCCTGGTTGTACTTCACAGAGGTTTCTGTTTGCTTCTGCCTGGGGTGGGGGATTGTGGTGGCGACTGACTTCATCTGGGGTCAAGGCTTCAGGTTCCCTGGATGACTCATTGCTGCAAGCAGGCTGTGAGTCTGCCTCAGGGTTGCTTTACTTCAGGTTCACTCTTTCCCTGAGTTGTAGCCCTTTGGGGCCACAGATGAACCCGGGGGCTCACTACATTTTCCTCCTTTGGTGTCCTTGGCTTTTACTTTAGTCCTTTTTTTTTTTTTGAAGTTAAAATAAGAAGCTCTGGGCCGGCCCGGTGGCGCACTGTAGCAGTGCGCCGCTTGGGAG
>NW_007727919.1:31874-43661 GCF_000696425.1 Galeopterus variegatus
CCGGACACGAAAAAAAGACAAAAAGGAAAATAAATAAATAAATAAATAAAATAAAATAAGAAGCTCAGTTTCACAACTTTTTTTTTTTTTCTAAATTAGCAAATACTCCTGGGTGCTCAATTTATCCAATTGTGTTCTTTTTTTTTTTCATTTTTTTTATTGAAACAATTGAGTGTACATATCTGTGGAGTACCATGTTGAATGTCAATACCTGTGTGCAATATGTGATGCTCAAATCAGGATAATTAGTATATTCACCATTACGTAGTGTAATCATTTTTTGTGACCCATTACCAACTCTCCCTCTTTCCCACCTCTGGTAACCTCAGTACTGTTCTCTTCTTTTGAAAGCTCAGTGTATTATAGTGATTGTGGTATCTTTCTTTCTTTTTTTACTTTATTATTATTATTTTCTTAGCTCCTATTTTTTAAATTTTAACTTCTCAATATACATTGCAGTTGATTTTCATGTCCTCTTATCTGTTCCTCTTTCCCCACTCCCTTACCTCCCTCCCATCTACATCATATCTGTTCACTTGTCTTAAGTTCAAGGAATTGTTGATTGTGGTGTCTTCTTCCCCACCCACCATTTATTTGCTTGTATATTTATTTGTTTGTTTGTTTTTAGCTCCCACAAATAAGTGAGAACATGTGGTATTTCTCTTTTCGTGCCTGACTTGTTTCGCTTAATTTAATTTTCTCTAAGTCCATCCATGTGGCTCCAAATGGTAGTATTTCATTCTATTTTATAGCAGAGTCGTATTCCATTGTGTAGATATACCACAGTTTCCATATCCACTCATCCGATGATGGACATCTGGGCTGGTTCCAACTTTTGGCTATTGTAAATAGTGCTGCGATAAACATGGGAGTACAGGTATCCCTTCGACATGATGATTCCCATTCCTCTGGGTATATTCCCAGCAGTGGAATAGCTGGGTCATATGGTAGATTTATCTGTAATTGTTTGAGGAACCTCCATACAATTTTCCATAAAGGCTGCACCATTTTGCAGTCCCACCAACAGTGGATGAGAGTTCTTTTTTCTCCGCAACCTCGTCAGCATTTATCATTCTCAGTTTTTTGGATATTAGCGATCCTAACTGGAGTGAGATGGTATCTCAAAGTGATTTTGATTTGCATTTCCTGAATGCTGAGTGATGTTGAGCACTTTTTCATGTGTCTGTTGGCCATTCATATATCTTCCTTTGAAAAATGCCTATTCAGTTCCTTTGCCCATTTTTAAATTGAGTTATTTGTTTTTTTTTGCTGTAAAGTTGTTAGAGTTCCTTGTATATTCTGGATATTAATCCTTTGTCATGATGCATATCTTGAAAATATTTTCTCCTACTCTGTTGTTTGTCTTTTTACTCTGTTGTTTCTTTTGCTGTGCAGAAACTTTTTACTTTGACATAATCCCATTTGTTTATTTTTCCTTTGGTTGCCTGTGCTTTTGGGGTCATATTCATGAAGTCTACACCCACTCCTAGTTCCTGGAGTGTTTCCCCTATGTTTTCTTTAAGGAGTTTTATTGTTTCAGGTTGTATATTTAATTCTTTAATCCATTTTGAGTTGATTTTGGTATACGGTTAGAGGTATGGATCTAGTTTCATTCTCCTACATATGAATATCCAGTTTTCCCAGCACCATTTACTGAAGAGGCAGTCTCTTCTCTAGTGTGTAGACTTGGTGCCTTTGTCAAAGATCAGATGGCTGTAGGTGTGTGGGTTGATTTCTGGATTCTCTATTCTATGCCATTGACCTGTGTGTCTGTTTTTATGCCAGTACCATGCTTACTTCAGAAGAATGGAAAGATGGCAAGTAAACAACCTAACATTTCACCTTAAAGAACTAGAAAGACAAGAACAATCCAAACCTAAAGTTAGCTGATGGAAATAAATAATTAAGATCAGAGCAGAACTAAATGAAGAAGAAACCCAAAAAACCATACAAAAGATAAATGAAACAAAAAGTTGTTTTTTTGAAAAGATAAATTAAATTGACAAATCTTTAGCAAGGCTAACTAAGAAAAGAAGAAAGAAGATCCAAATAACAAAAATTAGAAATAAAAAAGGTGATATTACAACTGATACCTCAGAAATACAAGGAATCATTAGAGACTACTATAAACAACTATATGCCAACAAATATGAAAATCTGGAGGAAATGGATGAATTTCTGGACACATACAAACTACCAAAAATGAGCCAAGAAGATATAGAAAATCTGAACAGACCAGTAACAATAAAAGGATTGAAGCTGTTATCAGAAGGCTCTCAAGAAAGAAAAGGCCAGGACCAGATTGGTTCACTGCAGAGTTCTACCAAACCTTCAAGGAAGAATTGATACCAATTCTCTACAAACTATTCCAAAAGATTGAAACAGAGGTCATTCTTCTGAACTCATTCAATGAGGCAAACATCACCCTGATATCAAAACCAGACAAAGATACTACAAAAAAAGAAAACTACACGTCAATATCCTTGATAAATATAGATGCAAGAATCCTCAATAAAATACTAGCTAACAGAATACAGCAACACATACACAAAATTATGCACCATGATCAAGTAGGATCCATCCCAGGGATGCAAGGTTGGTTCAATATATGCAAATCAATAAATGTGATACACCACATCAATAAAAGCAAAGACATAAACCATATGATCATCTCTGTAGATGCTAAAAAAGCATATGACAAAATTTATCATTTGCCCATGATAAAGACTCTCTACAAGTTTGGTATAGATGGAAAGTATCTCAACACAATTCAAGCCATATATGATAAGCCCACTGCCAATATCATCCTTAGATGATAAGAGCAGGAACTAGACAAGGATGCCCACTCTCACCACTCCTATTCAACATAGTGTTGGAGGTACTAGCCAGAGCAATCAGAAGAGAAGGAAGTAAAAGGTATCCATCCTTGTTTGTGGATATGATCCTATATATTGAACAGCCTAAAATCTCTACAAAAAACCTCTTATTATAGTTGATAAATGATTTCAGCAAAGATGCAGGATACAAAATCAACACACAAAAATCAGTAGCATTTCTATACTACACCAGTGAACATGCAGTAAAAGAAATCAAGAAAGCTAGCGCATTTACAATAGCCACCAAAAAATTAAAATACTTAGGAATAAAGTTAACCAAGGATATGAAAAATCTCTATAATGAGAACTACAAACCACTGTTGAAAGAAATTGAAGAGGATACAAGAAGATGGAAAGATATCCCATGCTCTTGGATCGGAAAAATTAGCATTGTGAAAATGTCCATATTACCCAAAGTGATCTACAGATTCAATGCAATCCCCATCAAAATTCCAATGACATTTTTCTTAGAAATGGAAAAAACTATCCAGACATTTATATGGAGTAACAAAAGACCATGAATAGCCAAAGCAATCCTGAGCAAAAAAAAAAAAAAAAGCTGGAGCCATAGTACCTGACTTTAAACTATACTACAAAGCTATAATAACCAAAACAGCTCCTATTTATGAGTGAGGACATGTGGTAATTCTCTTCCTGTGCCTGGCTTATTTCACTTAACATAATTTTCTCCAAGCTCATCCATGTTGCTGTGAATGGCAGAGTTTCATTCCATTCTGTTTATATATCACATTTTCCTTATCCAGTCATATGATGATGAACATTTAGGTTGGTTCCAACTCTTGGCCATTGTAAATAGAGCTGCGATAAACATGGGAGTGCAGGTATCCCTTTGACATGATGATTTCCATTCCTTTCAGTATATACCCAGCAACGTGATTGCTGGATCATATGGCAGTTCTGTTGTAGTTATGTGAAGAATCTTCATATTGTTTTCCATGATGGCTGTACTAATTTACAGTCCCATCAATAGTGTAGGAGGGTTCCCCTTTTTCTGTGTCCTCACCAGCATTTGTTATTCTCTGTCTTTTTTTTTATAATAGCCAGTCTAACTGAGGTGAGATAATATCTCAGTGTGGTTTTGATTTGTATTTCCCTGATGCTGAGTGACATTGAGCATTTTTTCATGTGTCTATTGGTCATTGTATATCTTCCTTTGGGAAATGCCTATTCAGCTCCTTTGCCCATTTTTTAATAGGGTTACTTGTTTTTTACTGTTAAGTTGTTTGAGTTCCTTGTATATTCTAGATGTTAATCCCTTGTCAGATGCATGTTTGCAAATATTTTCTTCCATTCTGTAGGTCATCTTTTCACTCTATTGTTTCTTTTGCTGTACAGAAGCTTTTCAGTTTGATATAATTAATCCCTTTTGTTTATTTTTTCTTTTGTTGTCTGAGCTTTTGGGGTCTATTCATAAAGTCTTTGCCCTGTCCTGCTTTCTTGTTTCCCCTATGTTTACTTTTAGGAGTTTCATAGTTTCACATCTTATATTTAATACATTTTGCATTGGTTTTGCTATATGGCAAGAGGTATGGGTCTAGTTTCATTCTTCTACTTATGAACATCCAATTTTTCTAGCACCATTTTTTGAAGATGCAATCTTTTCCCTGTTGTATGTTCTTGGTGCCTTTGTTGAAGATCAGTTGGCTGTAGGTATGTGGGTTGATTTTGGTATTCTCTGTTCTGTTCCATTAGTCCAAGTATCTACTTTTATGCCAGCACCATTCTATTTTAGTGACTACAGCTTTGTAGTATAATTTGAGGTCAGGTAATGTAATGCCTCTGGCTTTATTTCTTTTTTGCTTAGGCTTGCTTTGGCTATTTGGGGTATTTTGTTATTCCATATGAATGTTAGGGTTGTTTTTTCTATTTCTGTGAAGAATGTCATTGGTTTTTTGATGGAGATTGCTTTGAATCTGTAGATCACTTTGGGTAGCATGGACATTTTCATAGTGTTGATTCTTCCAATCCATTCAATGTATTAAATTTTCATTCTGCTTCTTAGAAGAAACCTTCCAAGTATGAGAGAAAAAGAAATTGAAGATCGCCTTGAATAGATTTATTTTGTACATTTGAAATTTCATTGGCATGAGGACAACTTACAGTGAACATAGTCCTCCTTCACCACTCTTCAACTGACATTATCCCCCACAGGTGGCCTAAAATACTGGAGCAAATGTTTTGGAGTAAAAGCCTGGGGTACATGAACCTTTTAGTTGCACAGCCCTGACTCTTGATGTGAAATTTGAAATTGAACCTTACAAAGATGGCATTCTTAAATGATATCATTAGTCACAAATGCATTACAGAAAAAGAAAATGTTCTTCTCTTTTTAAAATTGACACGTACCTTGTTCCTAAGTGGATGGATTTAACATGATTGTAGACTGGACTATAACAAAGTTTGAGTATTCTGTATTTTATGTGTTTTAGTTACCATTGATATGAAGTATGCTTTCACATTCTCTTGGTTAATGTGGCCTAAAAGATTGCTAAAAAGAAGTAAAGCATTGGGAATTTGTGTGGAATCAATAAGTAGAATGATCTCCATGACTGTCTCTACCTGACAAATTTTACAATGTTCCTTTCAGATCCATTCCTTACCCATTGTGAATCACAGATACAAAAGAAGCATCTGGATTATATATGATGAACTCCTTGAAAGAACTTTAAGCATTAACTCTTTAGAAATTGAGAGATATGTTGGACATTGTGAATCTCTTGCTTTTAAAAGTGGATATGAATTGTGTTCAGAAAAGAACTACAGTGAAAAACTCTCTCAAAGGAAGACAGAAAAGATCTCAGAACTATTTGAATAAATGCTTTTCAATTTGGAAAATTCCGTCATTAAAAAAATTGAAATAATTGTGCTGAAGAATGATAGATTGGTGTTCTCTTTTAAGGTTCCCATCTCTAATGGGTTTATTAATTGCCTCTTTTCTCTAGTCATTGTATTGTTACACCAAACCCCCAACGCCAGGTGTGTACTGATGCCTGATGTCTTTTGTGCCTACTATTTTCTGTTCTTCTTGAAATGTCTTATATTTTCCTGGATGGACCAGCAATAGCCGATGATTTCGTGCGAGCAGAGGTGAGAGCCCATTGTGTTTCTTAGTTTGTGTGTGCCTTCTGTAGGCACAGGAAAGTATAGTTTCTTTGATCAATGGTACCTTTTAGGGAGAGAGGGAGGCTTGATGTATCTTCTGATTTTGTGAATCCCTTTTATTTCTTAGTACCCTTAATTTCTATCACTCGCTGCTTCTTCTTTTCCCCTTCATCATCACGCATCTAGGGGATGTGACCTCCAAGTTGCTTCCCTCCTAGGAGTGGCGCCCTCCCAAGATTTGCCATCTGAAGTCCTGTGAACTTTCCAGCCCTTCCTTTCATTTCTTCTGTAGCCAAGGATCAGATTTGTTCTCAATATTTTCACACTCAGGGTCGGAATGATTTTCATCTGTTCCGCTACCAGGCTGTGCTGTTGACCCTCTCCTCTGACAAGGTTTCTGCTGGTTTCAGATGTTTGTTTCCCTCCCTGTGCATTAATTGAAGTTTAGGGTGTGCTCCACCTCCTAAATATGCAGTAGGCGGGGCTGGATTCCTAGGCATGCCACCAATGCAGTTGCACAGGGCCCCATTCTCAGAAGGGTCTCATGCTTGGGGTTTAATGCTCTGCAGTCACTGTCCTGAAGTTCCCGATAATTTGTGTTAATCTCTGAATTTGTGTTTTGTAAGTGAGGTCTGATGGGACAATGGGCCGTGTGTCAGGGCCTTGAAGCCTCAGCTCACAAGTGGTCCTGCCTCCTCCCCACCCTCTGAAGCTCCCACTTCTCACCTTACCACTTCCACTGGATAAGTTATCAGCAGCTTGCTCCTGCCACTGCCCTGCAACCACTGCAGTCCTCTGGCTGGAGCAGTGATCTGGTTGCATTGCAGGCAGAGTTCTCTGGTCTGTTCTAGTCCTCCACACACACCAGGGCCCTGGAAGCATGTGTGAGAAGGGTTGGGGTCCCAGGTTGGCAGAGTCATAGTGCATTCAGCAGGACACTCAGTGAGGACCTCTCGTTCACTGCTGATCCAGGTACAGAGCATGTCCCAGCACAAAAGATGCGGTTCCTTGGAGGTTGCCAGTCTGCTGTAGTTCAGGGTGGTAGGGTCCTAGGAAGGGGAGATTGACTTCTTTGCACCCTGTTGGGGCCCCTCATTTTCATGTTGGACTAGACCCTGCCAATTATGTATCAGGCCCTGGCTATAAATGTGAGTTACAGGTGTTTGCATTTGTTCTCCTACTTGATTTCTATGGTTTTTGGACAGATTCAAATATAAGCAGCTGTCATTATCTCATAGGAAACTGGAAGTTCCTGATTTTTTTTTTATTTGCTTTATTGAATTTTTTTGTACTATAACAGCAATTCATGGTCTTTGCAGCAAAACAAATAACGTACATATGTATAAAGTAAAAGTCAACATTCTGTTCCCCCTCCATCCCAAAGTGACCAATGTTCACATTGGATGTATATGCATGGTCTTCCCAGACTTTTTTTCATGATCATATAGTACACACACACGCACACACACACACACACATTTATGTTTGCAAATACATACACACACAACTCATGTGGGGTTTTTGGAAATATGGAAAAATGCTTAGTCTTCCCAGACTTTTTTTCATGATCATATAGTACACACACACGCACACACACACACACACACATTTATGTTTGCAAATACATACACACACAACTCATGTGGGGTTTTTTGAAATATGGAAAAATGCTTGCTTTTTTTCATGATCATATAGTACACACACACGCACACACACACACACACACATTTATGTTTGCAAATACATACACACACAACTCATGTGGGGTTTTTGGAAATATGGAAAAATGCTTATATCTTGAGAACCTAAAAATTCCTCTATTTCAATACATATGGATCCAACTCATTCTTTTTAATAATATAATATTCTATATCCATAGATTTACTGTTGTTCACTTGCTAGTCTCATAATGATGGACATCTAAGTTGTTTCTAGTTTTTTAGTGTTATCAACAAGGCAGCATTACTTACGTATTTATACCTAGTGCTTTTAGTTCATAAGTATGAATTCCCCAAAGTGGAAGTTCTAGGCTAAGGGAGTATTACTTTCCAAAAAGATTGGAGGAATTCACATTTCCACCAGCAAGCATATGAATGCCTGTTTCCCCACAACATTACAAGTATATGATCAGTCTTGTAAATTCTTGCTAACATGAACTGTGAAAAATGACTTCTGTTCTGGATTTACATTTTCCAATTTATCGTGAGGTCACGTATCATATATTTTATTAGCTGCTTGCATTTCCACTTCTGTGAATTTCTTATTCATTCCTGTATGTATTTTTCTATTGGAATACTTCTTGTTTTCTTATCAATTTTGGAAGAGTTTTGTTTGTTAGGGATATTAACCTCATCTCTTGTCTATGAGGCAAGATTTTCCTCAGTTACCATTTGTCATTTGATTTGGTGTCTTTGCCATAAAATTATTAAAATTAAATATGTCTGTTGTTTCCTTTCTGGTTTAGTGTTTCTTGACTTACCTAAGAAATTCTCTCTGATGCTGAGGTTATAAAGTAGTCTGCTAAATTTCTTATAATTAAAAAATATTTTTAATCCGTGTGAATTTTATTTTTGTATCTTATATAACTTGTTCCCTTTCAGATAGTTATTGTAGCCAATATCATTTATGAAACGAGTTCTTTGTTTCCATAATTTATCATATATTATGTTTCTAAGTATACTTGGATCTATTTCTAGATTCTCTTCCTATTCTGCTAATACATTTGTGTATTCTCATGCCAATATCATATTGTTTTAAGTATGAGGACTTTCTAGTATGATTTTTATCTGGTAGAGTGAATCTCCCCTCACTGTTCTTTATTTTGCAAAAGTTTCTTGGCTATACTATTGTACTTTCTTATGGAGTTTCAAATAGTTGCTTCCATTTCCTCTAAAAACTCTATTGGGATTTGGATTTGGATTTTATATTTTAATTAAAGTTTAGATGTTAATTAAAATGTGTATAATTTTCTTTATATTTATCAATTTCCTTTCTGAATTTTATAGATGCTGTTGCTATTATGTTTGAAATTGATTTTCTATTTCTTGCAGGTTAGTGCTAGTATAGAGGAAAACTACTAGTTTTCATATTTCTGTTGTATCTAGTTATCTTATTAAAAGTTGTAACTCCGTTTTGTAGCTTTCAGTGTTTACGATGATAAGTTTAATACTATTTTTTTCTCTTTCCTAGGTAACCTTTTCTTTCTTAATGCAAGTTGATAAAATTTTCTCTTTATTCTGGCAGTTCAGATACTTCAGCAAAATATACCTGGTTAAACCTGAAAGCTTAAGTTTTTCTAATGAAAGTTTTGTTTTATTATTTCTTCAGTTATGTGTTCTTTATCTGTTCCTTTTTCTACTTTAGAGTTACTAATTTTGCATTTTAAATCTCATGGATCTATTTCTCTTCGGTTTTTCTCCCCATGTTGTGATAGATTTTTTATTTGATCTTCTAGACCAAGAATCTAAAAACTTCAGACTTCTTGACAAGTTCATTCTACCACCTATTTCTGTAAATAAAATTTTATTGGAACACAGCCAATCCCTGTATATTGTCTACAGCTGCTTTTGTGCTATGATGGCAAAGTTGAGCAATTTCAACAGAGACCATATGGCCACAGATTTAAAAATATTTGCTAACTTGACCTTTATAGAAAAAAATTGCCATCCCCTCTTCCAGACTACTTATTTTATTCTCAGGAGTAAATATTCTCTTTCTATTAGGTTATTAAATTTTTAAATTTTTCCAAAATCTTTTTAGTGTTAGAAAATCTTTTTTCGGTTCTAATTACATCACTTAGATGGTTTGCATTCCT
The DNA here is from genome assembly GCF_000696425.1 of Galeopterus variegatus. Classification (NCBI taxonomy): domain Eukaryota; kingdom Metazoa; phylum Chordata; class Mammalia; order Dermoptera; family Cynocephalidae; genus Galeopterus; species Galeopterus variegatus. The sequence goes on from NW_007727919.1 coordinate 41,688, forward strand.
TTGTCCTTTAATGGTTTCTTTTATCTCTTCTATCAGTGAGATCTATCTGATTTCAGTTTGATCTTTTTCTCTTAGGGACCAAGTCTTCTTTGACAGATTGCAGGTTTCTTTGCCAGTTTCTAGGTTGATGCCCTCCGCACCAAGTACTGAGGCTGTGGTGGATTTCAGCCAGTGTTTTGTTAGGGGCTGTCCCTGATCAGAAAAGGAAAAGCTATACCTGTTCCAGTGATGACTGAGGAGGTCTTTATTCTCTGCCTGTGAACTGGGTGGGAGAAGCAGCCTTTTCCAGTATGTAAAGGCTAAGAGTCTCAATTCTCTAGATTTCACAAGATTGTGGAGCCTCTGTCTATAGGGCCTTGCACAGTAGGCTGGGATATATGCAGCACCCTTATAGAACACCCTTACAGAACATGCGTGTCCATGTGTGTAGATACACATCTGCCTTCTTGGCCTTCTTGGGAAGCTAGGTACTGGCCCAAGACACCACGTATCACAGATTACAAAGCCAGGACCTCTTGTAGCCTCTTAAGAACTCCAGGTCTTAACTGCCCCATGCTTTCCAGACCTCAGCAGAAGGCACATTCTCATTTTCCAGATTTTAGAGTCATTTAGAGAGTTCAGAGATAGGGAATTGGAAGACCTCCTTGATGATTTGTAATTTGGGTATTTACTATTTCCTTTTGCCTGTCTGGGTGTGCTGGGAAGTAACAGATGATATTGGTGGTTATAGGATAGATCAGCTTGGGACCTGGCATATGTTTGATTAGGAATTTAGTGGTTCAAGGAGGGGACCATCAATATTCCCATCAATAAATGAAAGACTACTTTCATGTTTATTTTCCTCTGTGTGTGTGTGTGTGCATGCACACATATGCACTTATATACCCCTTCACACACACATATGTTTGATTAGGAATTTAGTGGTTCAAGGAGGGGACCATCAATATTCCCATCAATAAACGAAAGACTACTTTCATGTTTATTTTCCTCGTGTGTGTGTGTGTGTGTGCATGCACACATATGCACTTATATACCCCTTCACACACGTATGCACAGGCTCAATGTTGATTATAAAGTAAATCTGCAGTGCAAGAACTGCATACAGTAATACAATATAGCCCAATCATGAAGGAGAAATAAGCCCCGGAGAGACCAATCCTCGAGGATCTTGTTTGATAACCCCCTCTCCCATCTTTTAGAAGTTCCATGAGAATACCTACTGGTGAATGGATGTTCATCACTGCTGGAGTTTACAGAGAAAATGCTAGTTCAGCTGATCTTGAAATTTTGCAATTTATAGAGAGTTCTGTTTGGACTAAGAATCTTCAGATTTAAAAGGTGATCCAAATCTGTTATTAATCACTGTTTAAAAGCTTTGGTTCAGACAAAGTCTAATTTAAATTTGTGGGTGTCCTTTGTCTCTGCAGAAATGGTTATTTACAATTATTTGCCATTTATCAACATTTAATTATTAGTTACAGTAATAAAATTATTTTCATATCTTCAAAATGGTTTTTGCCCTAGAGGATTGTAAACTAGAAATAATACATGAAAGCAATGATGGGGTCATATTTTATGTACCAGGAAAAAAGCATAACCCTTGTTGGAGCTGCTCTGATGCATTATCTGGTCTACTTATCATGCCCTGACTACATTTAAGTGTGTGGGCAATTTTATCATGTACTCAACAGTCACTAGCGCATCATTATTCTTACCATAATCACATTTGATTCAATTTCAGTTTTAAAATTCTATAGTGGTTTCTGTAAGTTTGACACAAAAATAGATTTTTTTCCTCTTATTCTGTTTCACTATACAGTAAATATTCTCCTTTACTTGGGACCAAACTTAGCATCTTCAATAACTGGAAGAATGTTTTCCCCATTTATGTTAAGGAAAGAGGCAGATTGCATAGAAACCATACCACATTAAGACTTTCCTCAAAAAAGGAAAACTAAATAATGGTGTATCCCG
>NW_007727919.1:44174-46020 GCF_000696425.1 Galeopterus variegatus
GTAACTGGAAGAATGTTTTCCCCATTTATGTTAAGGAAAGAGGCAGATTGCAAAGAAACCATACCACATTAAGACTTTCCTCAAAAAAGGAAAACTAAATAATGGTGTATCCCGAGCTCTGTACAGATTTATTTCATACTACACCTTCGCTTCCATTTCTGTATTCAAACATCAACATCACTGGTGGTCAGAATAATGATAATAAGATACTGCAAAGTTATTTCCAGTACACTAAACTTGTAAGAGATAAAGAGCCAACTATTACATGTTAGGAAAAAAAATCTTAAACCAAAAAAGTGTTGAAGCATATAGAATTTAATGAATGATCCTCATTGGATTAGAAATTCTATTAACTAGAATGCTCATTTTCTTGTAAATTTTGTTTAATTGGTATTTTGCTTAGCTCTGTTATTCAATTTATTCAATAATAATTTATTGAAACCCTACTAGGTTCCAGGCATATTTTTGGGTACCAGGATAATAGCAGTGAATTGTACAATAGTGAACATAGATGGAATGTGATAAATTTAGCCAACCACTAAAAGAAAAAATTATACATACCAAATAAACTAACATAGAAGATAAAATGCATTAGGCATTGAAAAAATACTTCATAAATCCAAAAGAAGGTAGAAAAAGAGAAAAAGGAGGAATGAAGAACATAGAGACAGGTAGAAGACAAACAACATTATGAAACAATTAAGCCCAACATTAAATGTAAATGGTCTAAACACCTCAAGTAAAAGGCAGAGATTGTCAAATAGGATAAAAGAAAAAGTAAGACCCAACTACATAACCTTAACATGACATCCATCTTAAATACAAAGACACAAATAGGTTAAAAGTAAAGGTATAGAAAGAGATGTATACTATGTTAACACTAACCGAAAGAAAGCTGAAGTGGCTGTATTAGTATCAAACAAAATGGATGTCAGAACTCAGAATATTACCAGTGATAAATATTATCATTTCATAACAAAAAAGAGGTCAATGAATCAAGAGGACATAACAGTATTAAAAGATTATGCATCTAATGACAGGGCTTCACAGTATATGAACTAAAAACTGATAGAACTGAAAAAAGAAATAGATGAATCAAGATTGATAGCCAGATCTCTTAACACTTTTTTCTTAATAATAATTTAAAGAAGAATGTTCCAGGCAAAAAAAGGTATGTGCAAAGGTCCTGAGGTCAGAAAGAACCCAAAGCATTTCAATGTGTTTGTAGCAGAGTGAGTTGATGGAGCATAGTCCATGGTAGATCAGGGAGATAGGCAGGGGCCAGATTGCATAAAGCCTTGTGGACCATTGTAAGGAGTTTGCAAAAGTACAAAGCAAGATTGGGGAACACCATGTCCCCCCCAATGTCTGCACCTAATCTAGTGATGCCACCAGGCTGCCACCAGAAGTGCCCTGGGCTCCTGAGCCAGGGTGGTATGGGGCTGAGGGCCTCAGCCATTCCCCCCTGATGTACATATCCAGCCCAGCAAAGAGCACCAAGCTGCTGCTGGAAGTGCCCCGGGCTCTCAAGCCAGGATGGTGGGGGCTGAGGGTCTTATCCACACCCCCCTGATGTCTGCACCCATCTCAGCAATGACCACCAAGCTGCTGCTGCAAGCACTCTGGGCCCCTGAGCCACGGCGGTGGGGGGCCTCAGGCCACAGCCATGCCTCCCTGATGTCTGCAAGCAGCCCAGCAATGACTACTGAGCTGCCACCAGAAGCTCCCAGGGCTCCCGAGCCTGGGTGGTGGAAGGCCAAGGGCCTCAGTCATGCTCCACCCCCGGTGTCTGCATCTAGACCAGTGATGACCGAGCTGACACTGGAAGCCTCCTGAACTCCCCTGC
>NW_007727919.1:46507-50590 GCF_000696425.1 Galeopterus variegatus
GTGTCTGCATCTAGACCAGTGATGACCGAGCTGACACTGGAAGCCTCCTGAACTCCCCTGCTGGAATGAGGGGGGTGCCATGGGCCTCAATCATGCCCTCCTTCCTTCCTCCTTCTCCCACCCTATACCCTGCCCCCTTCTCCTCCTCCCTCCCCCCAACTGCTCTGTGACAACATCTTAGAATGTAAAAAAATAATAATAAGTTAATTAATAAAAGAAGATTGGGGAGCAAAAATGTTTGCTTTATACTGTAACTTTGATTTAACATTTAATCATTATGTGGTTCTTAGAATTTCTCCACAGCCTAAAACTGAAGACAATAGGTGACAAAGAGCCCCACACTTTAAAGAACAAGCTGGACCTGATAGGAAACCATTAGAAAACAAATTTGCTTTTCTCCCATCACTTCTTTTAAATCAGTTTTGTCAGACCTTTCCTCACATCTCTGGATTGTATCTCAGGAAACTGTCACAGCCTTTGAGTCTTATTTTAGTTCATTAAAAACTCCCATTCCTTATCATCCGGTTCAATGCTTCTAAGATTACTTTAGCTCAGGGCTTCCCTTGTCTTGGAAACCTGCAGCATGGTAGAGCTGTGTGGCCCTGTGTCTCGGCTCTCCTTGCCCCACCCTCTCCTGCACAGGCTTCTGAATCCTCAGGGTCTGGGCAGGGGGAATGAGAAGCAAAAGGGGGAAAATTGGGTCCTTTGGGTTTTTTTTTTTTTAAACTCTCCTTTGGTTACGGAATGCTTTCTCTCATGGGGTACTTTGGTGGTTTTTTTGTCTATCCCCTGTCCCCCACACACACACACACACACACACACACACACTCTCTCTCTCTCTCTCTCTCTCTCTCATTTTTATTCTTTGCCCTGGGAATGTGTTCTCCAGCTGACCTTTTATCATAACCTCCTTTCTTGGCTCCTGCTTTATGGGATATGCCTCCAGCCTCTTTCTGCTAACACAACCTCAGCCCAGTGGCAGGCAGCCCTTCTGAATACAGTCTCTTTAAGATAGTTCAAGTCTTCTTCAAGAATGCTGCTTAGTTCAAGAATGCTGCTGCCTTCTGCATTGTCACCTTAGTGCATAGGACAGGCTATGAAGTTTTGCCCCATCGAGCATTGAAATGGCAGGCTTTTTGCCCTCTCCCCACAGGGGCAGCTCCAGGCAGCTCTCATCTCTATCATATATGCCCTGAGGATTTCATATATGCCATATACTCTCCTAAGAACTCTTCTGCACCTTCTCTGGTGGCAGCTTGTGGGGGGCTATGTGTTTCTTTCTGCATCCCAGCAAGAAATCTGCCTGGGAGGGGGATGTCAGCCTCCTGTCTGGCAAGCATATCCACTCTCTGGGGGACAGTTCTCTTGATGTTGCCCTCACTTGGAGGGGGAATGTCTTCTCCACTTCCCTACTCTAAGAAGGAGGGGGAACTCTGCAACAATCCCTACTAAACCAACAACTCCTTAAATGATCCTCCTCACCCAGCATATCCCCAGCCTTCTTTTAAATAGACTGGAGGTGGGAGGTGAGCTCAGAGTTGTGGCAATACATAGCCTGCATCCTGGCAAGTCCTCTGTAGATGAGCCTCTATAGTGTGGGGTCCTTATTTCAGCTTTCAGCCATTTAATATCCTGTTTCATGTAGGAAAAAGTTTGTGTATAGAAATAAAGCTATCATTCACACTAATGAAATATAAAGGATCTGCTAATTTGTTTGTTCAATACTCTGTTAGAAAGCTCTAATATGGCAGTAGGAATTTAAGACCTTGCTCAATTAAAAGCATTTCTTGAAAATCAGCTCATCAGTTTACCATCTGGTTGGGAAAGGAAGAGACCTCTTCTTATAAGGAGCATTTTAAAAAGTGACATTGAAAAATTGGCCACCATTTATATAAATGCTTCTTGAAAATTTTTGCATAGAATTTAATGATTTGATAAATTAGAAAATAGTAAGTAAATCTATAGATATCTTTCTTAGAATGTGAATATCAGTGAATTTCATAATGCAGAAGTAAATATATCCTCAGGTTTTTATTGATGATTTTCACTGTCACTCACTTCTTAGTCAATTGTTGGGCCATTTTCCCATAAGTACCCTGTTTCTTCATCAGAAAAGTAATTTAGAAAATGAAATCATGACTGCTGTAATACTGACTGAAGCCAGAGAAACAAATCAGGAACTATTGATCAAGACCACCCTTCAATTCTGTGGGACTGTGGAGAGATTATTGCATAATGTTTGAAAGACAGTTGTATTCTGTTGCTTTTAAATGTCTGGAAATAAAACGGTCTGGTATCTTAAAAAAACGTTTAAAAGAAGTCCAGTAGCTTTAAAAAAATGTCAGAAGTCATCCTGTTAGAGTTCCCCTGTGGAGGTAGCAAAACCAGCATACGGTCCTTGTCAAAGGAGATCAGTGTATGATCTATACAGATGCAATCATGAGGACTGTCACCTCCAGGGAGAGGGGAAAAGATACTAAGAAAGAGCAGCTCTAATCCCATGGTATCTGTAGGAAGCATGTGTTAGATAAGCTTTGTCCAGGCATAAGTTATAGCACTGTAGGCTGTGAGTCCAATGCTAGTGACTCAACAATTTATATTTAATAAGGTGTCTTTAAACAGAAACAAAGATAAAACAAAGTTATGTGTCGATTGGTTGAACGAAATGTGACCAGAGGCTTGCAGGAACCTAACCCCGTGCTTCCCTTAGGAGCAATGATTCGGCGTTTATTAATTCAGTATTTGGGGTGGCTTTATAGCTTGAATCATGAGGATTGACTGTATCTCTTTTCCTGCTCTCATGATTCTCCACATATGTGGAAAACAAGCCCTCCAGGACAAAACATGAGGCTTATTATTTCTTGGATCGGTTTTCTGTGGAGAATTTCACTTGACAAATTATGAATATTATGTGGTGTTGAATTGAGCTTTTGAAAACCTAGTCGAAGTCATCTCCAAGATTTTTGTTCCAAACGTTGAAACTTATATACTCATGATGAGTTTTTGAAAGTTAACAATGGAATTGGAATTATTCTGTATCCTTTAAGCCCACCTGATGCATTCCCCTGCCTTCAGATTTACTTGTTGATCAATTGACCAATTCATTCACTGCTTCCCACTTCCTGAAAGTTTAGCACCACTATTAAAAATAGCAGGAAAACCTTGCTGACTGGGCTCAAGTGAGAGATTTGCCTCATTTTTGAGCCTGTGGCTCCCTCCCTGAGCTGGAAGGGGCTGCCATGAGTGTTCTGCCCTTACAGATCTCAGCAGGGGGATGGTGGCAGGTTTCTCTTCTGGAGTCTGCAGCTCTGAGTGCTGCCCAGTTTTGAAGCCTATCACTTGTGAGCGCTCTCAGATTGTTCCCTGTTCTTGATCCAGATCTGTGATTGTTTCTCACAAACCTCATCAGTCATCACATTGACTCAATCCCCAGACAATGGGTAGTAATTAAGTCAACTTTCATGAGGTTTCTTATATTATGTGAAATGATTACAAAGAGATAGCTTACAAGAGCCATTAAACAAGAATTCAAGGTGAGGGCAGTGTCTTTAGTGAGCCAATGAGTTGTCTATATGTCAATTGGGAAATTGTTTCGTTTCAGAGTAGAATAAGATGTTTTCTGAAACACACAAACAGTGGGAAGATTCCTTGAAGAGATTTCCTTACAGAACAGTGTGTTTTACCTGTAGAATTAGTTTAATGACTATTCTTATTTACCAGGGTTTTAAAAACCAGAAAACCTAGTGGAAGGGTGACTGGGCATTAGGAATGGGAGATGTGATTTGGCAAAGGGATAGTGACTACGACTGACCATTAAATAGCTCCATTTCCTTTTGTATTTTCAGTGTCTTATTTCCTCCCAAGTTCCCTCTTAACCCTCCCTCCTGCCTTTACTTTGTGCTGTTAGCACTAGAGCTACCACTTCTTAAGAGATGGGGTGATGTGGCGATGGTAGAGGGACACTGGAGCTTCTGAGTCCTGCTCTGAGTTGGCCATCCAGCTCAATAAGGTGCCTCGGGGACATGTATACACGGAGTGAGTGGATTGAATTATGTCCCCTCAAAACTCATTGAAGCTTGAATT
>NW_007727919.1:51336-52197 GCF_000696425.1 Galeopterus variegatus
TTCATTTTGTTTATAAATTGCCCAGGTCCACATATTTTGTTATAAGCAAGCTAAACAGACTGATATACAGAGGATAGTGATTTTTCATGGTACTTGCTGTTAGACTTTGTGCAGTACTCCAGATATGAAGGACTCCTTTGGCGGAAAGAACAGCCAACCAGAGACACCAGTTCTCCCTGAGACCTACAGCAGGGCTGGTGGAATCCTGGCCCAGGCTTTCTCTGGAAGCTGCCCCAGCTCCAGCCAGGCTTGCCTTACCAGCCCGATGGGAGTTAGGAGGGCTTAGGGTCACACATGAAGCCACAAATCTCCTAAAAACAGTGCCCTTTTTAGTGTAGAGCTTAGGCTCACAGCTCACTGTTTGCTCAGGAATTAAGTCAAGCCTAAGGAGTACTCCTACTCATGGAATCCATGAGGTGACAGCATTATGGGGAACACTGGCCAAACTCCCAACAGGAGCAAGTCCATATTGCAAGGGGATGTGCTATGACTGCGTTTAAATGGCCAGACCCTGCCTTTGTCATGTCTCTTTCCAGGTCACTTTGGTGAGGGGTCACCAATATCAAGAAGTAAAGGAGAATGGCAATTCATGGGAGACCATAGGAGTTCCCTTTTCCACACAGAAAGATAAATACAGCATGGTCTCACTCAGATGCGGAATCTTGGGGGAGAAAAGAGTGGTTCTCATAGAAGTAGAGTGTAAAATAATGGTTCCCAGAGTCCGGGAGGGGAGGAGGATGGAGGAGAGGAGAAGTCGTGGACTAACAGGCATAAAACGATGCTGTCTACCCTAAGTGGACCATTGTGCAGTATATGCATGTATTGAAACAACACACTGTACCCCACAAATATGTGCAAGTA
>NW_007727919.1:53261-56237 GCF_000696425.1 Galeopterus variegatus
AAGACAAAAAAAAAAAAAAAAAAAATTTCCCTATTCTGGGGTCAAAGGTGGACAGATAGTAGTGTTGTTTCCATAGACTGGTGGAGGTGGAATCCAGATGACAAAGGGTTAAAGAGTTGGGGGTGGGGGTGTAGTTTGGGCAGCCAAAGGCATATAAATGAATCTTCCAAATTTCAAGGTGAACTGGGAAATGAAGAAGGTAGTAGCTGAAGGTCACAGGGACAGTTTATTTTTTAGGATGTGAAAGATAAACACTTTTGAAGGCAGAGAAGAGGGATATTGGAAACATTAGTAAAAGAGGGAATAATTGACAGGTCGTGGCCCAGGAGCAGGCCAGAAGGAATGGAATCAAGAGCAGGTGGAAGGAAGTGAAAGAAAGGACACAGAAGTGGCTCTGGCTGGACCTCCCCAAAGTTGCCCACCACTGCCAATGAGAGCCACCATTTCTCGAAGTCTGACCAGGTGCCAGATGGCTCTTCTACATTCTCACCTGACTTTCACAGCAGCCATTTCACATCTTACAGATGACAAAATTGGGACTGAAGACAGGTTATTCAGGGGTGTGTGGGGAGGAGGGATGTGAATCCAGTCAGTGTGATTTGCAGAATCTGCTCTACCAGAGTCTTGCTCCTCAAAGTGTGGTCCTTGAACAGCAGCATGGGTACCACCTGGGAGCCTGTTAGAAATGCAGACTCTCAGCCCCATCCTCAGACCGACTGAACCAGATCTGCATTTTGACAAGATCCCCAGATGATGTGTACACATGTTAAAGTCTGAGAACCCTGGTCTAAACCTCTGCCCTCTGCTGTCCTTGGAATATAGGATGTTGGCTTGACTCTCTGCTGAGGTTAGGGGAGCAGGGAGAGGGCAGAGGCTGGAGAGTGGACTGGAACAGCACTCAGAGGAACATGATGGGATGATTCAAGAGAAAGTTTCTAGAAGATTATGATACCTTTTAATTCACTGGGTAGGGCTAAACTGGGTAATGGTTTCAGATAAGTTGATATAATTGTGCTTTCCAGAGAGAGCACCCTAGTAACCTTGGTTGACTTCGGTTGTTCTAATATTCTTAGAGACTCATTCTCCTGGGAGTGTCAAACCACAGCTGACTGATCTATTATCGAAGGACTTGCCATGCCTTGAACATTTCCTGCTATTTCACAATCCAGTGCCCTTTGTACATGTGGTTCCTTCTCTTTCTTAACCTGACTTGTGCTTTAAATCCTCCATTTGAGAGCTGTCTCTTCCAGATGGACTTCCTTGCCCACCCCCAGCCCCAGTCTGGTTTGGGACCACCTACTCTGTGCTGCTACTTGCCACCTTGTAAGGCTATGGCTGGTACGTGATCTTTATAGATCATGTACAGTACCTGGCACATAGTTAGTACACAGTAAGCATTAGCTTCTGTTATTATCTCAGGAGTAAGAATAAAAGTAGTTAAGAGTGGAAGAACTCATGTTTGAGAGGGAGTGGCACATAATGTGCCACTTTATGTAAATTTTGTATATATATATATATTTTTTTTTATATGAATATAAAGGGGTAAAAATAACCAAAGGTGTATGCCTTTGCCTTCAGTAAGGTAAGAGCCATATTGAAGTGGTTGACTAAGAGTTTTCTGTGCTGGGAAGGGAGGGTGAGAAGACAAGAGAGAAGCAGGAGAATGTTGGGGTTTTTTAATTTATTTTTTGTGAACAAGTATTTATGGTGTACAGTGTGATGTTTTGGTATACATATACGTAGAATGATTTTGAATGGCTCTGCTTGCTACAAGGTCAGCTATACGATGGGGGAGAAAGAAGACATCAACTTAAAGAAGGTAGTTCATCCACATCATTCTACTTTTAAGAAAGCAATGTGAGACATGCTATACGAGAGACAGGATAAGTATGTTTATTTTATTTATTTATTTTTCTAGGTTTATTTATTTATTAACATTATTATTTTTTCACATTCCAAGATGTTGTTGCAGAGCTGTTGGGGGGGAGGGGGAGAGGAAAAGGGGGAAGGAAATAGGGTGGGGGAAGGAGGAAGGAGGGGGGCATGGTTGAGGCCCGTGGCACCCCCTTCATTCCTGCAGGGGAGACCAGGTGGCTTCCAGCAGTGGCTCAGTCATTGCTGGGCTGGATGTAGATGTCAGGGGGATGTGGCTGAAGCCCTCAGCCCCCCACCGCCCCAGCTTGGGAGCCTGGGGTGTTTCCAGTGGCAGCTCAGTAGTCATCATTGGATAGGTTGCAGGTGTTGGGGGTCATGGCTAAGGCCTCCAGCCCTTCCACCTCCCTGGCTTAGGAGTCCAGGGGGCTGCCAGTCCTAGGTTTTACAGGTGTTCTTTGGTGATGTGAGACCTCTACTAGTTAATACCAAACTTTGTCTCTCATCTGTGGGTATTTTGTTTTTTCTTTCAGTTCTGTCTTGGATTATTCACTGTTCCCACCACTGAAACTCTGCATTGGAACTAATTTGTCCTTTGCTTACTTGTAAAATGGGGAGATTTTGTGTGGGGATCAGCACTTGAGCCCTGTGGTTGAGCTAAATTGTGGCTTTGCCACTGATTCCCTGGAGAAGGCTTTTTGTGTAGCTCAGATTTTAATTGTTGTCCTACTATGTACTTCTGGCTCTTGTGAGTTGTGGGACACCTGGGTTGTATAGAAACTCTGGTCTGGGCCTGAGACCTTTCAGCAAACTGCACCCCTGCAGTTCTATATTCCTGATTAGTGTACACAGAGTGAGCCAATCGGAGGGCAGATCAGCTATACATGCTGTGCCCCAATGTTCCTCCTGTGGCCTGTCTCCCCCACTGCCTGCACTCCAAACAGGTCATGCACTGGTCCCTTGTGATGTCTCACCGGCCTCTGAGTGGCTCTTTTTTTTTCAGTTGTTGTGGCCCCTCACTCCTATGTGGATCCACAGGAACCCTATTAGTGGTCTTGCTGGCCTGAGGGTCACCAAGGCCCTCTTCTCTCCTGCCACCTCCAG
>NW_007727919.1:56837-57562 GCF_000696425.1 Galeopterus variegatus
GGCTTTTGCCAGCTCTTGCTCTGTGTGCTCACCAGCTCCAGCCTTGAAGCAGCCAGGATTCAAAATGGTGGGAGTGATCCTTTCTTTCTCTCATGGTGGCTTCTCCCACCTTCATGAACTCTGTAGGTCTCCCCTCCTCTTCTTCCTCTGAGCTCTAGCGGCCCCAGCTTGCTTGTGGTTGCTTTTTAATAGTTGTAAATTGGTTGATTTGTGAGAGAGAGTGATGCTGGGGACCGTCTATTCTGACATCTTGACTGGAAGCCAGGATAAGTATGTATGTTGAAGGAGAATAACTTGCTTTGGGCTGGAGTTGGGGGTCAGAGATAAAAGCTTTGAGGCAAAGGTGGTGGTTAAACTTGATCTGGAGACTGGGTCTGGGTTTGACAGGAAGAAATAAGGCAAAAGGCATTCTAGGTGGGAAAAACAGTATTTAAAAAGTAAACTCTCATTTTCACAAACACATTGTGGTGAAAAGAGAACTGCTAGATGGTTCCATTTTTAGATTAAAATTTAACTATTCACAAGAAGGAGAACTACCATTTGATGAATGCTAATGTTTAAGTACATATATATTATCCCAGTTAATCCTCACAAAAACCCTGTGAGGTAGGGAGGTATTATTATCCTCATTACACAGATAAACTGAGGTTCAGAAAAATTAATCATTTTGGGCCGGCCCGGTGGCACACTGGATAGTGCGCCGCTTGGGAAGCGTGGCGGCGCTC
>NW_007727919.1:58309-59219 GCF_000696425.1 Galeopterus variegatus
ACTGGGGATGCAGCAATGAGCTACAGCTGTGTTCTCCCCAGCAGCACGGTTATGTCATGCCAGGTTTCCTGATAAATATATGGGGCAAACGGAGGCACAAGTAACACCTTGATAGCTCTGGGGCATAAAGGTTTCCGATTAAATGTAAATTTAAAGGATTAATATGCTTTATTGATCTCATCGAATAGCTTTTAATTGATTACCCTCATCAAATAATTGAAAAGGCACGATGATCACTGAGAGATAACAGATGGAAAAATTGTGATTATTTAGATGTCATAGTTGGAATACTTACAATTTAAGTATTTTATTAAAACATCAGCAGTTTGGGATATTAATTGTGGGCCAAAGTGCCCAAGGGTATACTGCACCTAAGCCATGCAGATGGTTTTTAAAAATTTATTTATTTATTTAATTTGCATTCTGAGATGTTGCAGCGGGGTGGGAGGGGTAGGTGGATGGGAGGGGTAGGTGGGTGGGAGCAGGGGTGGCCCACGGCTGGCTCTTTTACTGGCCTGCTTGCCAATGGTGGGGCACGGGGCGGGCGGCAGAGCATGGCTGATGCCTGTGGCCTCCGGGCCCATGGCTCAGGGCTCAGGAGCTGGAGGACTTCCAGTGACTGTTCCCTGTTTGCTGGCATCCCATGCTGATTGTGATATAGATAAAAATTCATGTAAATGTTTCAGAGAGAGAGAGAGTAAAAAGAGAGAGAGAATGAGAGAGAGAGAGATGGAGAAAAAGAAGTTTTGTTGACAACCAGATGAAATTTTGTAGTCAGAAATTTAATCCCCTGGCCTACTTAAAAAAAAAAAATCTTTTGAAAATGCTGAGAAACATAAAAAACATGAAAAAATCAATAATAATATCACCACTTAAAATATATATATGTATGTGAAAGTCCCTCCTCCTG
>NW_007727919.1:59498-62622 GCF_000696425.1 Galeopterus variegatus
CATGCTGATTGTGATATAGATAAAAATTCATGTAAATGTTTCAGAGAGAGAGAGAGTAAAAAGAGAGAGAGAATGAGAGAGAGAGAGATGGAGAAAAAGAAGTTTTGTTGACAACCAGATGAAATTTTGTAGTCAGAAATTTAATCCCCTGGCCTACTTAAAAAAAAAAAATCTTTTGAAAATGCTGAGAAACATAAAAAACATGAAAAAATCAATAATAATATCACCACTTAAAATATATATATGTATGTGAAAGTCCCTCCTCCTGATAACCTACTCCTCCAGCTTCATCCCAGAGGTAACTATGGAGTTTATCCTTCCTGAATTTGTTATTCATTTTGACAAATTATTTTATTTGTTTGCACGTACAATATTTATTTCCCTTTTTGTAAAAAGAGGACCATTTTTCTATTCTTATTTTTTTTGTCATTTACCCTTTCTAAACTTAATATATCTTTGGTCCCATTAATTGATTTATCTTTGGCTTTTAAGAGAATGATCTTATGTTGCTCCCATGAGGGTGCAAACACCAATAGGGTTATCAGCAAACTGTAGATAAGGCTATGAATGTGGGTCTTGTGTTCAGTTTGGGAGCAACACTTTTCGGTATGTGAACCTGGGAGAAGAGAAATAGCTTATGAGTCAACTAAAGTATCAGCAAACTGTAGATAAGGCTATGAATGTGGGTCTTGTGTTCAGTTTGGGAGCAACACTCTTCGGTATGTGAACCTGGGAGAAGAGAAATAGCTTATGAGTCAACTAAAGTACTACCAAAGACTCTTAAAAAAGAAGTTATGGATTTGCTCTTAATTGCTGCACAGTTCTCCTTAGTTACTCTGTGAACTTGTAAGAATCCACCCACAGAAAGTCAGATTTGACAAGTTGTAAGAAATTGTTATGAGAATTACAATTCCTTGTATCCCAAGTGCAAAGTGCTCCCAAGATATTTCTTAAAATGTTCAATTTCAATTAAATATCTCAATAAGGAAAAAAAAATCTTAACTACATGAGACTGAAAAGCTTAAAATTATTATCCTATCCTATGATCATACCAAAGGGTACTTAAAAATGATATAAAGTGGGATATAAATATCTATATTATTATCCTCAGAACTGAAGGAAGTAATATGTATTTGTTATCCTTTATACTAAATTAATTACGTAAAAAATAAAGTTCAAAATATGAGTGTAGCTCCTATGTGATGAATTGCCCAAATTATTCAGGTGATTGTTTCAAACCTTCACATCATTTGTTTGTAGAGTTCTTCTGAAGAGCTTAGTAAAATTATCTGAAAGTTGTCTCTAGGGTATGACACTTCTGTGTGCATTATTCCACTCGGCAGTTAAGTTGTGTCATACACTGGTCTCCTTCCTGTTCCTTAAAATGAGCCAAGTCTTTCTGGCCTCAGGGCCTTTGCACCTGCTGTTGCCTCTGCTGGACGCCTAACATCCCTCCTCCTCCAAGGCAGAATAACTCCTCATACTTAAGGTCTCAGCTCAAATGCCTCCACCTCAGACAGCCTCCCAGAATTTCCTTATAGTGTCTTCTCCTTCCAATCACTATCATATTATCTGATCTATTTCCTTCATGGCACTTGTCATAGTCTATCATTATCACGTTTGTTTGTGCTGTGCCTTGGCACATAGTGGACTCTTCAACAGATACCTGTGGAATGAATAAAGGGCTTCACTGGTCATTCATTCACCCTCATTCATTCACTTCTTCCTTTATTCATTCAGCATCAGACACATATGGAGTGTCTACTATGTGTAAGTCACTGTGTGGGGCATTGATCAGCAATAGTGATCTCAGCGAGATTTTTGGATAATTAATGCTTAGCCCTTCAGATACCAAAATTTACTTTAAAGTGAATATTGGACATAAATAAATAAAGGATAAAATGGTAAAATAGTGGAGAAGAATCTTCCTTAAATACATTATGTACATCTCTCTTAAATAGAAAGACCTAGTCTTGATATGGCATGGTCCTCATTGTGAAATGCCCTTACCGTGTAGTTTTTCATGCACATTTTGGGTTTTCTCTGAGCCCACAGGGATGCCACTTCCCCTGCCATGACTCTGACAGTTGCTCTGATGACAGCCCCTTCCCTATCTTTAGATACAGGGATGCTATTCATTCGTCTCCTGCAAGACATCTAGGATGGCTGTTCTTACTATGTCCCCCGCCATCCCAGTTTTCCTGCAGTGTGCAAGGGCCTGAAGTTATCCTCAGAAGAACCTGATTTTCCAAGGGGTGGTGTGGCAGAAAACAGAAGATTATTGAAAACTTGCATTCATAGAGTTAAATATTATGAAAGTTTTTATCTTACATAAATCACTTGTGTAAATTACGTTCATAAAATCGTCTTTGTAAGATGAGATTTGTGTTAACATGATAGTGCTCAGATAGCTTTAGCAAAGGATTTCTAAAAAACACCTATTATCTATGATTGGGGTTATCAGAATGCAAAAATTTAAATCATCTTTTCTGAATTCTGTGTTAGTGCTTATTATTTCCATGTTTCCATTTTAACTCCCTTCATATCTTCTAATGGTGGCAACATTAAACTTGGCAAAATTTCGTATGCTTATTTGGTAAGGATTTTACTTCTGGATTTCTTCCCCTTGACATGAAAAACACATACATTCTCTGCTTTGTATCCAAAATTTAAGCATACATTTAAGTAGCTGTATTTTTTTTTTTTTCCTTTTTGTCTTTTTTCGTGTCCGGCAATGGATCGCAACCCTCAGTGTCGCGCCCGT
This sequence comes from Galeopterus variegatus, assembly GCF_000696425.1. Classification (NCBI taxonomy): domain Eukaryota; kingdom Metazoa; phylum Chordata; class Mammalia; order Dermoptera; family Cynocephalidae; genus Galeopterus; species Galeopterus variegatus. The sequence goes on from NW_007727919.1 coordinate 62,263, forward strand.
ACCGGACCGGGACCGGCAACGGGATCGCAACCCTCGGTGTTGCTCCCACACCTCGCTCAGCCAGTGAGTGGGAACCAGTCTGTATGTGGGATCCGAACCCTCGGCGGGAGCGCCACCGCGCTCCCAAGTGGCGCACTGTAGCAGTGCGCCACCGGGCCGGCCCAAAAAACTTGTATTTTTTTTTTTTTCCTTTTTGTCTTTCTTCGTGTCCGGCAATGGATCGCAACCCTCAGTGTCGCGCCCGTACCGGACCGGGACCGGCAACGGGATCGCAACCCTCGGTGTTGCTCCCACACCTCGCTCAGCCAGTGAGTGGGAACCAGTCTGTATGTGGGATCCGAACCCTCGGCGGGAGCACCG
>NW_007727919.1:63381-65070 GCF_000696425.1 Galeopterus variegatus
TATTTTATTTTATTTTATTTTATTTTTTTCCTTTTTTGTCTTTTTTCGTGACCAGCAATGGATTGCAACCCTCAGTGTCGCGCCCGTACCGGACCGGGACCGGCAACAGGATCGCAACCCTCGGTGTTGCTCCCACACCTCGCTCAGCCAGTGAGTGGGAACCGGTCTGTATGTGGGATCCGAACCCTCGGCGGGAGCGCCACCGCGCTCCCAAGTGGCGCACTGTAGCAGTGCGCCACCGGGCCGGCCCAGTAGCTGTATTTTTTAAATGTGTATCCTGTTTTTGGTCTGGTTTTTATTATATCATGTGTTTTACCTGCTATTTCTCTTTATTCTCTTTCGTCCATTTTGCAAGAGATGGGAGACGAGAGATGCTGCATCTTAGTGCAGTTTTGTCCACATCGCAGCTCTCTCCTGCCTCTTTTATGCATGATGGTTAGGCACTACAGACTTCCCAGTAAGCAGATTTTCCACATAGGTGAGACTTACTCCATTAACCACTACAACTTTAAAAGAATTATTAATCACTTTGGAAACACATTTCACAGTTCCCTGGTTTCTTAGATAGACTACGCAGAACATACATCTATCCTGATTGAGTCAAGACCAGCTGGTGAACCTCCACTCTTGCCCGACGCTAGAAAGATAGGTTTTGGAGGCTGTTGAGCTAATCAGGGCTGTTTGCCCAGGCACCAAATGCTCTTGTTTCTCTCTGTCTCTGCTTACCATGTGGGCTGCCATTCCCTGGGACCATCACTGGGGCTTTGTGGCTTCTGATTTTTTTCTTTATTGTCAACACAACTGGCTGAGTTAAGACCCAGGTTTACCTCCACTTCTTCCATAGACAGATGTCCCATGGGTAGTATCTGTTCAGTACTCTTGGGTCATTGTATTGCACTTCCATGTTCTGGTTAGGTTTGGGTAGGTAGGAACCTGACCACTGGCTAAAGGGAGTGGGGGTATCATTCTAAATTGTCGTACAAATCCCTTAACCCTTAATGAGCATTGCTCAGGACCACCCATTTTAATTTTTCTTTTTTTTTTTTTCCTTTTTGTCTTTTTTTGTGACCAGTAATGGGATCACAACCCTCGGTGTTGCGCCCACACCGCGCTCAACCAGTGAGCGGACTGGTCTCTATATGGGATCCAAACCCTCGGTGGGAGCGCTGCCTGCGCCCCCAAGTGCTGCAATCTACCGAGTGCGCCACTGGGCCGGCCCCCATTTTAATTTTTCAACTACTGTGCTCTCATGAGATGGAAACCATGGAGCCAAGTGTCTTTGAGGAATTCCACTCAAGATCTTAGCAAGACTCCATGTTATTTTTAAAAGAGAGATATGTTTTTCTAGTTTTTGTGTGGATAATTTTGTATATTAGTGCTAACACTGAAAACATAGTATAAAATCAGTCTTTATCATTTTAATTTCTCCTTTCCTGATAAATACTAGTTTAATTTTTTTTTAATTTTATTTTATTTTGTCAATATACAATGTGGTTGATTATTGTGGCCCATTACTGAAACCTCCCTCCCTCCTACATCTCTCCCCTCCCTCCCAACAATCTCCTTTCTGTTTGCTTGTCATATCAACTTCAAAGAATTGTAATTGTCGTGTCTTCTTCCCTCACCTGCCCCAGTTTATTTGTGTATTTATTTATTTATTTATTTATTTTTAGCTCCCACAAATAAGTG
>NW_007727919.1:65502-66916 GCF_000696425.1 Galeopterus variegatus
GTTTTTTTTTTTGTGTGTGTGTGTGTGTGTGTGTGTATGTGAGTGAATTGATTTGTTTTTTGTTTTTATTTTTTTTTAGCTCCCACCAATAAGTGAGAACATGTGGTATTTCTTTTTCTCTGCCTGACTCGTTTCACTCAGTATTATTCTTTCAAGGTCCATCCATGTTGTTGCAAATGGCAGTATTTCATTCATTTTTATAGCTGAGTAGTATTCCATTGTGTAGATATACCACATTTTCTGTATCCACTCATCCGATGATGGACATTTGGGTTGATTCCAGCTCTTGGCTATTGTGAAGAGTGCTGCAATGAACATTGGGAAACAGGTATACCTTCGACTTGATGTTTTCCATTCCTTTGGGTATATTCCCAGTAGTGGGATAGCTGGATCGTATGGTAGCTCTATCTTCAGCTGTTTGAGGAACCTCCAAACCATTTTCCATAGGGGTTGCACCATTTTGCATTCCCACCAACAATGTATGAGAGTTCCTTTTTCTCCGCAACCTTGCCAGCATTTATCGTTCAAAGTCTTTTGGATTTTAGCCATCCTCACTGGGGTGAGATGGTATCTCAGTGTGGTTTTGATTTGCATTTCCCGGATGCTGAGTGATGTTGAGCATTTTTTCATATGACTGTTGGCCATTTGTATATCTTCCTTAGAGAATTGCCTACTTAGCTCTTTTGCCCATTTTTTTATTGGGTTGCTTGTTTTTTTCTTGTAAAGTTGTTTAAGTTCCTTGTATATTCTGGATATTAATCCTTTGTCGGATGTATCTTTTGCAAATATTTTCTCCCACTCTGTTGGTTGTCTTTTAGCTCTGTTAATTGTTTCTTTTGCTGTGCAGAAGCTTTTTAGTTTGATATAATCCCATTTGTTTATTTTTCCTTTGCTTGCCCGTGCTTTTGGAGTTGTATCCATGAAGTCTGTGCCCAATCCTACTTCCTGAAGTGTTTCTCCTTTGTTTTCTTTAAGAAGTTTTATTGTTTCATGTTGTATATTTAATTCTTTAATCCATTTTGAGTTGATTTTAGTATATGGTGAGGGGTATGGGTCTAGTTTCATTCTCCTGCATATTGATATCCAATTCTCCCAGCACCATTTGCTGAAGAGGCAGTCCCTTCCCCAGTGTATAGGCTTGGTGCCTTTGTCAAAGATCAGATGGCTGTAGGTGTGTGAGTTGATTTCTAGATTCTCTATTCTATTCCATTGATCAGTGTGTCTGTTTTTATGCCAGTACCATGCTGTTTTTATGCCAGTACCATAGCTTTGCAGTATAGTTTAAAGTCAGGTAGTGTTATGCCTCCAGCTTTATTTTTTTTGCTCAGCATTGCTTTGGGTATGTGTGGTCACTTGTTATTCCCTATAAATGTCTGGATAGTTTTTTCCATTTCTGAGAAAAATGTCATTGGAA
>NW_007727919.1:68162-69591 GCF_000696425.1 Galeopterus variegatus
GTGCTTGTATAGTTTCCAGAATTTCATTTGTTATTGATTTCTAATTTTAATCCATTGTGGTGTGGAAAAATAGATGGGATAATTCCAATTTTTTTGAATTTGTTGAGGCTTGATTTGTGACCTAACATGTGATCTATCCATCCTGGAGAATGATCCATGTGCTGATGAGAAGAATGAATATTTTGGGCCGGCCCAGTGGTACACTCGGTAGAGTGTGGCGCTTGGGAGTGCGGCTGCGCTCCCGTTGAGGGTTCGGATCCCATATAGAGACTGATCCGCTCACTGGTTGAGCGCAGTGCGTGCGCAACACCAAGGGTTGCGATCCCGTTGCCAGTCGCGGTACGGGCGCGACACCGAGGGTTGCGATCCCGTTACCGGTCACGAAAAAAAACAAAAAGGAAAAAAAAAAAAAGAATGAATATTTTGAGGTTGTTGAATGCAATGTTCTGTAGATATCTGCCAAGTCCAATTGGTCTAGTGTGTTGTTTCATCTTGTGTTTCTCTGCTGATTCTTTGCCTAGATGATCTGTCCAATATTGACAGTGGGGTGTTCAGGTCCCCTGCTATTATGGTATTAGTGTCTATTTCCCTCTTTAGGTCTAATAGAGTTTGTTTTTAAATCTGGCTGCTCCAACATTGGGTGTATATGTATTTATGATTGTATGTCTTCTTGATGGATCAATCCTTTTATCATTATGTAGTGGCCCTCATTATCTCTTTATNAGGATTTTTGCATCTATATTCATCAAGGATATTGGCCTGTAGTTTTCTTTTTTTAGTTGTAACTTTACCTGGTTTTGGTATCAGGGTGATGTTTGCTTCATAAAATGAGTTTGGGAGATTTGTCTCTGTTTCAATCTCTTGGAATAGTTTGTAAAGAATTGGTGTCAATTCCTCTTTGAATGTTTGGTAAAATTCTTCTGTGAATCCATCTGGTCCTGGGCTTTTCTTTGTTGGGAGCCTTCTGATAACAACTGCAATCTCCTTTATTGTTATCGGTCTGTTCAGATTTTCTATGTCTTCTTGGCTCAGTTTTGGTAGCTTGTGTGTGTCCAGAAATTTATCCATTTCCTCCAGATTTTCATATTTGTTGGAATCTAGTTGTTTATAGTAATCTCGAATGATTCCTTGTATTTCAGATGTATCAGTTGTAATATCGCCTTTTTCATTTCTAATTTTCATTATATAGATCTTCTCTCTTCTTTTTTTAGTTAGTTGTGCTAATGGTTTGTCAATTTTATTTATCTTTTCAAAAAACCAACTTTTTGATTCATTGATCTTTTGGATTGTTTTTTGGGTTTCAATTTCATTAAGTTCTGCCCTGATTTTAATGATTTCTTTCCTTCTGCTAACTTTGGGTTTGGATTATTCTTGTTTTTCTAGTTCTTTAAGGTGAAGTGCTAGGTTGTTCACTTGCCATCTTTCCATT
>NW_007727919.1:70588-74247 GCF_000696425.1 Galeopterus variegatus
CCTCTTCATTGTTGGCATTTTTATTTTACTAGTGGGTTTTGATTTTTCTTGAGTTTTTATTGCAATGGTAGTTATTTTTCAGGTACCAAACCCACTACTCCCTTGAGAATTTCTTGTAAGGGTGGTCATGTGGTAGTGAACTCCCGCAGTTTTTGTTTGTCGGAAAAATATACTATTTGCCCTTAATTTCAGAAGGATAGCCTTGTGGGGTAGAGTACTCTTGGCTGACAATCTCTGTCTTTTAGTATTTTGAATATATCATCCCATTCCTTTCTGGCTTTTAGGGTTTGTTATGAAAAGTCTGATATTAGTCTGATTGGGGCTCCCTTCTAGGTGATTTGATGCTTCTCTTTTGCAGCTTTTAAGATTCTCTCTTTGTCTTTGAGTTTTGCCAATTTGACTATAAGGGATGAATACATTTGGAGATCTTTGAGCTTCCTGAATGTGAAGATCTGTGTCTTTTCCTATACCTGGGAAGTTTTCTGCCACTATATTTTTGAATATGTTTTCAATGCAGTCTCTTTTTTCCTCCCCTTCTGGAATACCCATGACTTGGATACTTGAGTGCTTAAGGTTGTCTGATATCTCTCTTAGATTTTCTTCAATGTTTTTAATTCTTTTTTCTTTTTTTTTTTTTTTTTGTCTGCCTGTGTTATTTCAGACAGCCCATCTTCAATGTCAGAAGTTTTCTCTTCTGCTTCTGCAAGCCTGCTGGTTAAACTCTCTGTTGTGTTTTTTATTTTGTTGAATGAATTCTTCAGCTAGCAAGCTCTGCTACTTTCTTTTTCAGTGCATTGATTTCCTTGTACATTTCTTCTTTCAGGTCCTGTATACTTTTCCTCATTTCATTGTGTTGTCTAGCTGAGTTTTCTTATATCTCATTTAGTTTCCTTAGAATTATTACTCGAAATTCCATGTCAGATATTTCAAGGGCTTCTTGTTCTATAATATCTAGAGCTTGAGAGTTATTACCCTTTGGTGGTGTACTTTCTTGATTTTTCATATTTCTGGTATCTTTCCTTTGATGTTTAGTCCTTGTGGCAGGGGATTTCATGGTCCACTGGTTCAACAATATTGTCTGGCTAGGATGCTGCTGGGCTGCCAATTTGGTACAGCAGCCTCAGTGTCTGTTCGGTTGCCCACTAGTGCCTCGGTGCATGGTCGCCTTGGGTCTTGGGCCTCTCTGGGGAGGTGCCTCTTTGGTTAGCATGCACTCAGCGGGGCCAGGGATGGAGTCAGGCAGCGACAGCAAGGCCTACCTGCTGGGTCACGCACTGGCACTGCAGGGCACATAGTCTCCATGGATCTTTGGCCTCTCCAGCTGGGCACCTCTCTGATAGGCATGCACTAGGCTGGGCTGGGATGGAGTTGGTGGCAGGGGTGAGGCCTACCTGCTGGGTCGCGTGCTGGCACCACAGGGCACATAGTCTCCATGGATCTTGGGCCTCTCCAGCTGGGTGCCTCACTGATTGGCATGCACTAGCCTAGTTTAATTTAAATTGCTGTTTTAAAAAATGCCCCAATTCATTTATGATATTAAAATTTGCAGTGGGGAAGCTTTGTGGTTCGTGTTGCTCCCTGTCGTTACAGGGCTTAGTTTATTACTTTAATTACTATAAGCTTCTGAAATAAAATATAGATCGGTTTGGGAAATCATCTTAACAGCTTTTTAAAACTGTTTTGTTCCATCCATAATTATATTTTTATGTCACATTTTACTAAGTACTGTGAGTGGAGTTTCTGATGTGCATGTATATGTAATAAAACTAAGATGATGACATTTAGATTCAGTGGGGACACTGCCTAAATAATATACTTGCTTAATTCCAAATTTCCAATTCTTTGAAGATTTGTATTGTAAACAGAATACTTTTTATTGCATTTACAAAATGTGGAGCATGACTTGACCAAGAGTTGCTATTCTCAGGTTGATTACTTTTGTTTTTGCTATTTCTTGCCTTCTTGATATTCTAGATGGTAAATTGTTCTTCCAAATCCCAGTGGAGTCTACAATGCTACACGTAGTTTCCAACATACCAACTCTCATCTATGTGGTGGTGCCATGAGCATTGGAAAGAGCATTGTCCCTTGAGCCAGAAAGCACTGGTTCTTTCTCTCCTTGGCTGTGGTCCCCTCACCACCTCTTTTTTTTTTTTTAAGTTAGCATTTATTGGGGACTTTGGACCAGGTGCTATGTGTCACATGTTTTCCAGACATTGAGTTACTTAATTATTGTACAAACCCTATGATGCAGGTATTGGTATCCACATCTTACAAATATGTGAACTCAGGCCCAGAGTGCTTAAATACTCCAAAGTTACCCAGCTGGTTAGTGACAAAGGCAGGGTTTGAATATAGGTCGTACTCCCAAAGCCTGCACTTGACTCATTGCTCTGTATGACCTCCATTCCTCTCTGAGCCAACTTTGGGTGTTCTGCAATGTGAGAGTGACAACTGCAGTCTCGGGGTTATCTGGAGTCACAAGTGAGAAAGGAATGCAGAACATACTCATACCGTCCTGTACTTGAGCAACATGGCAGTACAGCCTGGATAGTAATTTTCTTTTCTCTGCATGTGTTTTCCTCTTTCTGGATTATAGGTAGCAGTGTCTCTCACCTAGGCCAACTTTATCCTGCCATGCAGCATGCCACCAGCTCTGTTCTCTGGTTTGGTGTGCACCAAGGAAGTGCAAATAAAGTGGAATATGCCTAATTAAGCAGGAAGGTTGTCATGAAGAAAGGCTGAGAGCTGTACCTGTGCTCTTTGTCATCTGATAGATGGGACCATTGCCAAGGCTGTGAGATTTCAGGTGATTGGCGTTAACCAGGATACTGAAGAGCTCACTAAGCCTGTGCAATGTGTTGCCCTGTAGGCACCTCGCCCTTCACATTTCAGGCAGTCCCATGCAAGCCCTCCCCTGGAAGGGCTGTCAGATCACACCTGTGCCATCACTGCTGTCTCCTCGCCGAGCACCTGCAGGTACCTTCCTTGTGATTGTCAGGAATCTTATTGCCAACCAAAACTCTTATAAAATACAATGAAAATGAATCACTGCAAAAATGGCTTTTTTAAATAAAGGAGGCATACAAAATACAAGCTGTAATATTTTACTAGAAGATTCAAACAGCAGTGAAATTACATTTCTAGAAATGGTCATGGCCATGACAAATTGCTGGAAATTTCTAAGCACTTATTTTCATTTTCTCTCCCAATCTCATTGCTGTTAGATAGCAGTTCACAGACCAGGACCAGTCCACAGAGTACACCCTGAGAAGCTGGCCCAGAGCCCTCCCTGACTGAGGCAGGTCATTTACAGGTGGACGCAGGCCCTCCCACTGAGGGTCTGGAGCTGTGCTTGCTGCATCTACTTGGTATGTGAATGCCTGGTCAAGCTCCAGGCCCCAGTGCCTGCTGCAGTGCCAGTTTCCAGCTGCCCTCCATGATTGCTCCATCCTTGGGATGTGGCTTCCACCTCAGCTCTGAGTTTCATTCTGGTTTCTCCAGGTGCTAGACAGAGCTCAGGCTCTGAACCCTAACTGGTGCAGCTGTGGCACTGAGAGGGTCTTGCCAGCATCCTTCCCCCTAGATCCTGCTGTTTGGGAGCCCAGTTGTTGGCCAGGATTCTAATCCAGTGTATTAGTTTCTTATTGCTGCTGTAA
>NW_007727919.1:74834-75778 GCF_000696425.1 Galeopterus variegatus
TGGTGCTAGACAGAGCTCAGGCTCTGAACCCTAACTGGTGCAGCTGTGGCACTGAGAGGGTCTTGCCAGCATCCTTCCCCCTAGATCCTGCTGTCTGGGAGCCCAGTTGTTGGCCAGGATTCTAATCCAGTGTATTAGTTTCTTATTGCTGCTGTAACAAATTACCACAAATTTAGTGGCTTAAAACAACCAAACTTTATTCTCTTACAGTCTGGAGGCCAGAAGTTTGAGATGAGTCTCATGGGATAAAATCAAAGTGTCAGCAAGGCTGGTTCCTTCTGGAGGCTCTAGGGGGATTATTTCTTGCCTCTTCCAGCTGCCAGTGGCTGCCAGCATTCTTTAGCTTGTGGCCTCATCACTCCAATTTCTGCTTCCATTGTTACATTGCCTTTTCTTCTGCTGCTGTCAAATCTCCCTCTACCTTGCTTTTATGAGGTCACTTTTAATTGCATAAAGGCTTCCCACCCTGATAATTTAAAATAATCTTTCCGTCTCAAGATCCTTAACTACATCTGCACAGTCCCTTTGTTCTGTAAGGTAACATTCACAGGTTCTATGGGTTAGGACCTGGATCTTTTTGGAGGGTATTATTCAGTCTGCCACCACCAGGTTTGGGAATTCATGTCATTGTCACCTGACCCACTGTATATTTTGCTTCTGTTGGGCAATCCTCCCCACCCCCACTGCACCCCCCACCACCAACACTGGATCACCTAGGAGGTGTAATCATTTGAGGGATGATCTGAGGTTGTCAGAATCTGGGGGCACTGCTGTGGCAGCTAATACTTACTGAGTAACTTTAAATGCTTTGCTAAGAGCTTTATAGATTATCCCATTTAATACAGCCACCAAAGAGGTACTGGGGAAGCTGCATGCAGTCCCGGGCAGTCTGGCCCCAGAGCCAGAGTTCTTACTGCCTACAACAGACTAGTGCTCCAGCCCGG
>NW_007727919.1:77082-78540 GCF_000696425.1 Galeopterus variegatus
GTGAGTCATCTTCCCTGACTGTGAATTCTGAGTCCTTGTGGAGCAGTGTCCAGCAGACTCAGGAAAGTCGTAGGTCTGGAACCCTGCCTAGTGGCCCAAGACAGGGGCCAGATGTGCCTGGCAGGCTGAGCTTCTTTAGAAGGCTTCCCAGACAAGGCTCTTTGGAAACCCCATCGGTGGACTCATAAAATGCCAAGCAAAAAGATGTGTCATGAGAATTAGAACCTAAACCTCACACTGACCTTGGGGAGTGCTCCCTGCGGCTTCCTTTGCTGAGAGAGGCCTGAGGCCCAGAGTTGTCCAACCTGGCCTGCAGCTCTAGGAACATTCTTCTGGAGTAAGAGTCTGATTAAATTCCATATAATTTAAATACATTTTAATGAGAAAAGTATGGATACATTACTGATGAGAATACAAACTTTTTGCATATCTTTTACATTATGTAAGTAAGCACTGAAGTGGTTTCTTTTTTAAAAAAAATAGACCTATTTTTTAGAACAGTTTTAGTTTCACAGTAAAACTGTGCAGAAGGTTCAGAGGGTCCCCGTATATGCTCTGCCACCCCCCACGCAGAGGCACCACCATCAATGAGCCTGTAGAGACACATCATCATCACCCAAAGTCCATAGTTTACAGTAGGGTTCACTCTTGGTGGTGTACTTTCTACGGGTTTTGACATATGTAATAACATGTATCTACCATTATATTAGCATACAGAATAGTTTCACCGTTTGAGAAAACCCTCTGTGCTCTGCCTATTCATCCCTCCCTTCCTTCTGATCCCCGGCAACCACTGGTCTTATTACTATCTCCATAGTTTTTCCTTTTTCAGAATGTTATGTAGTTGGAATCATACAGTATTCAGCCTTTTCAGATCAGCTTCTCTCACTTAGTAATATGCATTTAAGATTCCTCCGTGTCCTCTCATGGCTTGATAGCACATTTTTAGAGCCAAATAATATTCTGTTGTTTGGATGTACCACACTTTATTTATCCATTCAGCTACTGAAGGAAGTCTTGGTTGCTTCCAAGTTTTGGCAACTGCAAATAAAGCTGCTATAAACATCCACGTGCAGTTTTTTTTCATGGACATAAGTTTTCAGCTCATTTGCATAAATACCAAGGAGTGCAATTGTTGGATTGTATGGTAAGAATATGTTTAGTTTTGGGGGAATCTTGCATGATACCACTACACCAGCGGCGCTCGCATAATATGTTTAGTTTTGTAAGAAACTGCCAAACTGTCTTCCAAAGTGACTGTACCATTTTGCATTCCTACCAGCAATGAATGAGAGTTCCTGCTGCTCCACATCCTTGTCAGGATTTGGTGTTGTATGTGGAACTTTTGCCATTCTATTAGCTGTGTAGTGGTATTTCATTGTTTTAATGTGCATTTCCCTGATGACATGATTTTCAGCATCTTTTCGTATGCTTGTTTGCCATCTGTATATCTTCTTT